>NW_015094508.1:13263337-13358738 GCF_001431845.1 Calidris pugnax
GGAGAGCGTGGCTGGAGGAGCTCTCTCTGTCCCCAGGGCCACCAGCGAGGACGTGCCCTCCCGCTGCCCTCTCCATCCGTGCCCAGGCAGATGGAAAGCAGCAGCTTTTTAATTATTAAAATTAGTGCATCCTTGAAAACACGTAGCACGCTTTTGGCTCTGCAAATCATTGCTTTCATGAGAGAGGAGCAGTAATAAAATTAACCGACAGAGAGGAATAAACAAGTGGCACAGATGTAAATATTATATAATCTGCATTTCCTAAAATATCCCCAGCTTGGCATCAGGAGTTGGATTCCAAAGAGAACCAGGGCAAGGATGCTGATAGAAAACAAATAATAATAGCAGGCAAATAGTAATTAATCATTCTCTATATGGGTATAAATGTTTGCACGCCAGCTCCTTGCCAAACGCTCAAGGTGCTTTACGTCCCCTCGCCCCCCCCCCCCCCCCCCCCCCCCCGCGCGGGCGGGGGGGGGGGGGGGGGGGGGGGGGGGGGGGGGGGCGCCGCTAAGCCGCCCCGACCGCTCACATCCCTGCCCCTCCTGCCAGCAGCGGCGATCGCCGCGCAGCAGCAGCGCGGAGCCGGCGGCGGCTCCCGCACCCGGTCCCTGGCGGCGCGGCGGGGCCGGCGCTGCTGCTGCCGCTGCCGCTGCCGCTGCTGCAGCGACGCCGAGCCGCAGACCCTCCCCTCGCTGCCCGCCCGGCACGTACGGCCCCCGCCGGCTCCCCCGGTGGAGGCGGCGCGGGGGGAAGGAAGAGGCGGATGCACAGGAGCGGTGCGGTGCGGGGCGGCCCGGCCCCGCTGCCGCCGCTCGCCTCCTCCTCTTCCCTTTCCCCCTCCCCCGCCCCCCTATCGCCCCGGGCGTAGGCTTCCTCCTGCTCTCCTCCTCCTCCTCCTCCCCAGCAGCGGAGAAATGCAAATGGCAAGTGATCGGGGCGGCGGGGCGGCTCCCAGGCCGGCACCGGGGAGGAAGCGGGCAGCGCGGCGCTGCGCACGGCCGGCGGCGGCGGGGGGCAGCGGGGGAGAGGGGCCGCTTCCCTTCCCTTCCCGGCCGGGTCCGGGCAGCGGGGCTCCCCTCGCCCTGTGTCCCGAGGGGGGATCGCCGTCCCGCGGTGTCCTTCCCCCCGGGCACGGCCGGCTCGCTCTCCCCCGCCAGCCGCCGGCCTCCGCGCCTTTCCGCCCCCGGCCCCACACGGCGGGCAGGGACAGCGGGGTGCTGCCCCCCCCGCCCCGTCCCCATCGGCGGGTGGCGTGAGCCCGGGGGAACCATAAAGCGAGAATTAAGGTGTTGGGAGCCCCTCCCCGGTCACCCGTCCCCTGGGTCTCCGGCAGAGCCGGCTCCGGGAGCCGAGGGCTGCGGGAGGGGACCGGGGATGCCGGTTCGGCGCCTGGGCAGCCGGTGCGGGTCCGGGTAATAACCGTAGCGAGACTCGGAAGGAATGGTCAAGTCAGCAAAACCCAGTATTTTCCTTCAAAGTGCGAAGTGAAAAATTTGCAAGACCAGGTGTGAATGCAGTGGGAACAGGTTGGAGTAAAGAGATTGAAAGAATATGCACCAAATTCGGTTTTTTACGTATTCAGCCATCTGTAAACAGCTCCCATGGATTACTCATTATTGAGCTCAGTCGTTTTAGTGTTTTTTCATTAAGCAAGTCTGTATTAATCATGTATTGTTGAATTCAAACACAGGGGACAGACACAGACATCATTTTCTTATTTTTTCTTCAGTGGAAATACCTTAAAAAAAGGCGAGGATAAAAGGATTCTTTATTTATTCCTATTTAGATAAGATTTTGTGTCTGAAGGAAGGAACAGAAGGGAAATAAGGAAAAGCAGGTAGTGTGTAAAGAGAACAAAAATCCATCATATGACAGGAGTCTAAGAAAATAATTGAAGGGAGATTTCCAGATGACTTTTCAGTGCTGTTCACTGAATTCTGTTCTACCACAGCAGGACTTTCCAAGGCAGGATGCAGAACTTGTCGCCATAGTCAGACATACAGTGCAATATGGTAAGACACCGTCATTCTGTCAATTTATGCCAGCTTGGTCAACGAGCGACGCTTTCCCAGAGGGTTTTTTTCCAGCTATTCAAGCTAGGATGTCAGCAGCCATGTTTGATGCCTCCTCCTTAATCGTAGTTAGAAAATGTAATCTGAACTTGATTTATTCTGGTGGGGTGTTGGTCCTGAACCTTGTAGAAAAAGGTCTCTGTTATCCCTCCCACGTGGATCGGGAAGGAGGGAGGTTATTAGGAAGTTACAGGATATTTATGCTGACAGTTCTTCTCACAGCTTATTCTGACCACAGGGTTCTTCTCGGTGTCATGTCAATTAACACAACTCTTGGCTGCCTTTTTAAGCCCCTGACTACTTTCACAGGCTTGGTAACGGTGAATTGAAAAGCCACCCACAAAGAAACACCACTGTCCTCAAGAAAGCTAATATGGTTGGTATCTGGTTTCACAGCATCAACGGAATAGAACAAGAAGTCTGGAAGTACGGTTGGTTATTCTATTTATTGTTATCTATTTTAAGGGGCTCTTAAATTTCTATATCCTTAGCCAATTTGGCCCTTGACTTACCTGTTGACTCTAGTACTGTTACAGCAGGAATGGCTGCTTTCCCTGCAGAAAAGCTAGATTATATATTGAGGTCATTCTTTTGATTAAAATTTGATTTGATTAAAATTTTATTAAAATACTGAAAATGGAAGTCTTAGAAAATCAAGATGAATCTCTACAGTAGACCCCTAAATTTTTAAAGATTGAGAGGTGCTGACATCCAGGTACCCTAATGTGTTACTGCAACAGTATCTGTCTGCATGCTGTAATTTCTATAACAATGGACATTAAACCACCCTCTTGAAGAATGTTTCTAGAGAGCTTTACACGTTATTTCACAAATGATAGGACAGTTGGTCTTGGAAGTAATGGTCTCGTCTCAAGGGAATTCAATGTATGTCTTTCCAATTGCTTTTTGAGTCTTGCAAATTGGCTCACGTGGTTTCTAGTTTTGTCTCAAGTTCAGCTCAGCTCGGTTAGATTATACCAAACTGATTACCCCAATTAAATAAAGAAGAAACATAAGTAACTTCTATGTTTGCGTTCCTGAGAATCTGAAAGCATTTACCAAAGTGTAAATAAGGTAAAAAGAAATTGAGCAACATGATCATAAAATTTATGTGACAAGATTGGCTTAAAATGTAATGGGAAAAATTATCTAAAGAGAGAGAGAGAAGCAACTCAGTGAATGTGTCGCAATAATGTGTGACTAGTGACTGGGAAAGTAACTGAGGAAATGCACAGACCAGCCAATTTCTGCTCATAGATGGGTTCTGCCTCCTTTAGACTAAGAAGACTTTTTTCATTTTATGGTGGAAAGAAAACCCCTTTTCACCTATCAGTAAAGCGGTTTGAAATGTTTCAGTAAGCATCAGGACACCTTATTATGTCCCAAAGTATCTTCTTTACATATTTTTCTAAACATGTTCCTGTTATATATAAATAAATATTAGAAGTCTTAAGGAAAGTAGTAATACGCAGACTTGCCATTATAAGGGAATATACAGAACTTGGGGCAATGGCATTTGTCCAATATTTCTGATATGGGAGAGTATTCAAAAGGGCAGAGACAAGGAAAAGAATCCAAAACCCCCCAAAATGTCAAATTTCTGTCAACCCTTCAAAACAGTAACAAAAACCTGTCTCCACTTCTATGTGCTCCAGACAAAACTCTAGTACAAAACAAACTAATCCTCTGCTTTTTCTCCAGTTTCAAGGACTTACTTGCCACTCACCGATACAGCAAAGCTCACTGATGTCTGTAGACAGTGTGCTCTGGGAGGTGGAACACTTAAAGGATCAATACCATTCCACTCTTACAGCATAAAACACAATGCTACCCTTCCGGTAAGCTTCCTCAAAATGACAGTCATTTCTAAATGACACTGTGGCATTAAAGTCTGAACACATAGGCACTAAGCTGTTAGAGATATAGGAGCAACGCTTACCTGTCCCCACCACAGAAGTGACACAAAGCAAAAAAAAAAAAAAAGAAAAAAAAAGTTAGCTTTATGTTTTAGTGTAATTTTCACTAGAACTCTATTATTGGCAGTTACCATCCAATATTCTGATGTAATGTTCAAGGAAATACTCTTGAGTTTATAGCTCATTTCCTTAAAGCCTGTTCCACTTTTAGACAGGTAGCAAGTCAGCCGGCCCTTACACCATTGCTCTCAGTTGCCCATCCAAGTAGTCATTGCCACTCTGTGTAGCCACAATCCTTACCCAGAGCAGTCTATATTAGAATACAAAGCCACTGAAATCATGGTGAAGTTATAAATAGATTGGCTTCTTTGGGTCATCACTTGAAGCCTGTGATGACTTGGATTAAAAAAAACCCCAAAAAACTAGCATGGTGGATCTATCATGATTTAAGAGTGAATTTCACTGTGAGTAAAGCACCTTAAACCGATTTTTGGAGTGGATTAGCACTGTTCCATTGATACAAAGCCTTCAGTTTTTTTAAAAAAACCCCACAGTTAAAATGGCATTAATAACATGACTTAAAATACTGCTTAATTCTTAATTAAAGCTTTAAATATTTTCCTGCTATAAAATCTGAAGCAATGACTTAGATTACAATATGAAACAACAGGTTAAACTACCACCTGTCCAATCCTCCATACATTTTTATGAATTATTTTAAGCCATCTTATCTAGCCTAGGGGGTGAAAAAGACCTTTAGCCAACATATTTTAACATTATATATTTTATTTAGTTTACTTTTTTTTGGATAGGAATGGAGAAAAAAAAAAACAACCAAGCATTGCAGTGATGTACCAGAGAACCAAGGCTTATTTTTATTCAAAATTTCCAAAGCAACTGTATTTTTTTTCTATTTTAAAAATGTGTATTAAACAGCAGCAATAGACACTGCAAACAAAACAGAAGGATGTGCAGGTGCTACACATAGGTGTGTGGATTGCTATGACAGTGACCTCTAACTTTTCATCAAAGACTAAGTAGTCATGCTTCCAGATGTCACTGAGGCCCACAATAGCTAAGACTATGGTGGCTGGCATCATAAATGCTCCTAGCAATGTTCAATAAATCATACAATGAGAGTCCCGAATGATACCACAATTTATTGTAACTGTTGGCATTACACTTTTTAATGATGGTTTTAACTTTTTCTTGGTTTGCCTCCTTCACTAATGTCATGTCATTTCATCTTTCAGCCTCTGCCCGTTACCCTCATTTCTCCTTTTTCCTTTCCTTACTTTTTTTTCCTTTCCTTACTCTTACACCATCAAGACTTTTTTTTCCCTAGTACATCTCCTCATTCCCTCCTTTCAACTCTTACTTCTGTCTATCCTATCCACTCAGTTTCCCTTTTCCACCTCACTCTTGGCAGCTTGGTAGCTCAAGGAAGAGGGCTAAAACAGAACAGGAGAAACAGGAGTTTTACAGGAGAGGCAAGCAGTAATATTTCTGAACCTTTTATCCATGAACGTCCGATGTCAGTCACAAAGAAATCCAGAATGGGAACCCTGTGTTCCCTGCCAGGTCTTGAAGTGAGTTGTCTCTTGCCAGCAGCCCCATTATTTCCATGAATCGTGGACATTTCTGGCTGCACACTGGCAGTGCTCAGTAAAGAAAGTAATGGGACCTCCATCTCGACGGCGCTGAAGCCCCGTAGCTTGGGTATTTCTCTAGAAGTGGAGAGCTGTCAGTGTGTACTCATAGGCTGACATTAAGTTACTGTCTCCTCAGCTGTCTCTTATCAGGCTTACACCCTAAGGTCAGGCAGTGATCAGTGCTGATGGAACACCATCCTGCCGGAGCATAACAAATAGCTCCCAATCAGTCCAAGAGGTGGAATTTCAGCTCCACTCCTTCCCTGGCCGTGGGCTGTGCTCCCTTTACAACTATTCTAAATCCCCTTCCTGAGGGCTTTACGGCTGCCATTCACTGTGCAGGGAACCCAGATGGCTTAGCTATGCCCATGGAATAGCTGCATTTGCAGCGGTCGGGCAGCACGTAAGCACTGCTTCTCCCAATTCACATTTAGTCCCAGACGATAATGTTCAGTGAGTGGCTCCAGGGTATGCAGACTGTTTCTGAAATCCACAGAGTTACTGGTGTCGTTTACCACAGCTGAACTGTGACAATGACAAATTTCTCAGTTGTTGAGTAAATACATGGTTAAAACGCCTTAAAACAAAACTCCTCTGTTATATCCAGATTGCAATTTCTTAATTGCAAATAGTCATGCCAGAAAGTACTCAAACTGTAAAATACTTACCTTGCTAAAAATATTCCATTTAGTCCATTTTCTGCAACAGTAAATATGATTCACCATGTCACCATCTGTTACCAGGTACTGATGCTTTCCTGCATCAGGAAAAGCTCCATAACAAGCTCCATTGCAGCCAACCTGTGCCTGATCTTAACTAAGAATTCATAACCCCAAATTAAAAGGAATTATCAAGTACTCTAAGTTTAGCTGAAATTGATAGGGTGGGAAGCAGCACTTTACAAGATTAGCCCTTAGGAATTCAGGACTAATTCCATCAGTAGACCACGTCTCATTCATACTGCAAGCTGTGGGGTACTGTTTGATCTGCGACCAAGCTCTAAATGAGAGGCTGAAAAGAGAGAAAATTAGCACAGACTTGCATGCTGCTGCAACTACACTGCTTCCTATACCCAAGCAAACTCATTTAGTGTTTGCTCAGCTATTGCTGCACAACCAACTGTGTTTAACTTCACAGATGTAATTAGACTTGGGTGCCTGCATTTGTTCCCTTCAGAAGACTGGAACCGGGGGTTAATGCAATGTTCAGTCAGTCTTCTTAAACCAAGCCACTCTTTAATCTTAAGGAACTAAACATAAAAGAAAGTGACATTTACAATAATTAACGAGCGTATGCAACTGTCTCATCTAACTCTTACCAAAAGCATCCCAAGCTTGCATACAACAGCCTAACTTTCAGACTCCATACAGGTGTTTTCCTTAGTCACTTTTCCACACTCTCCTGTCCAGTACCCCTATGGCCAGGAAAAGGGGTTTGGCTTTTTATCTGCTTATAGGCCATCTTTTATGGTTGTTTCTCATCTGGTAAGACAGTTGTGTAACCTGGAGGGAGCCAGAGTCATTCTTCTTTATAAATAATAGCTCAGACATTGTATTTAATGTTAAACTCATAGAAGGGAGCACACTGTGTGGGTTTTACTTATTTCTTCAGCTGCTAGGAAACACAGCCAAACATGTTCAGTATTCATCCCATTGACCATATATTTTGGTAGTTATCCAGATAATTTGTTTGCAAGCCGTGCTCATGCTTACTAGAAGTCAGCCCATTCCCCAGGTTCCCTGTTATCATAGTACAGCATGAGTCAACAGTATTCAGAATGCAGAAGTCACTTTTAAGCTAAATAACACCATAATCTAAACTAGTAAAAAATTGCAGTCTCTGCTATAACCTAAACAGACTGCAACAATTAAAAAAAATCTTAGGCAAAAAGTCTGTGGAGTTATATGTCAAAACCACCAAAGTATTTGGAGAAACAAATCTACCCCCTTTCATGTATTTGCTGCACTTTGTACAACATCATGCTTACTACATATCAAGTAGATGTCCTTCCTTTTAAAACTGTGTGCTAACTTCAGAAGGCTTTTCAGTAGATGACCAGCTTCAGATGTCTGGTGGTGAGACTGCTGGTTGTCTACAAGATAGGAAATGGGTGAAACAGAAGCAGTAGCAATGAAACAAAATCTGACATCCCTCAAGGATATATGTGTCAAATGCAAAAGAAAGTGCAGTATTTGCAAGAGAAAGATCTGTTTGAGGTTAATCTACAATGTGGAGAGGGGAAGGGAAGGGACAGAGGGGAGGAAAAAGGTAGAGGATTTAATAAAAAAGTTCAGAAATAACTAGGAGAAAAGGAATGATTACTTTTACTTGGAAGAGAAGAAATATTTAAATACTTCACTTGATGTAAGTATTCTTTCTTAAAAAAAAAAGTCAATGGGTATTAACAATTAACAATGAAGACATTGCTTTGCAAATCACATCTAAGCTTTCGGTATGAGTAGTCCCACTGATGTGACAAGTTATGAATTAAAATGAAATTATTAATTAGTTTTTTAACACAGGTCTTAGTTGTGCCACATCCATACTTTGACTTTTAAAATCCATATGCTTGTGTGCAGCATATAAAAAAGTACCATTTTATGTAAGCCTAGTGAAGCTTTGCCTATTCCAGAAATATTATTTCTCTGTATTTCTAATATACTTTAAGTTAGTATTAAAACCAAATCTCCTTAAATACAATATATTCTTGAAAAGAATGCCAAAATAATTGACTGTCATTGTTGAAAAGATTCATAAATGCCTTTGTGAGGAAGGAGGTTGGTATATGTCCATTAATGAAGCAATGCCTATATTGTGTATGGGTTTGAGCATTCACAGTGCTATCTAGCGTCGCAGTCCCTTCTCTGATACATAAAACATGCAACATGACCAAGGTTATATTCTGAAAGTAAAATAAAAATATCCTCCTCTAGGCATTTCCTCTGCCTTAGCCCAGAGGGGTGCCATATTACTTCAAACCCACAAAATTAATGAAGAAAAATGTGCAAAAAAAAAGTTTCTGGATCAGGTGTCTTTTTCAGATCTTCTGTGTGACCTTTTTCTCTTTCCTCTTCTTCCTCAATTCTGCTTTGATTTTTCTCTGAAATGAGATTTAGGCTGCCAACAGTGAAGTAACCCATTTTACAAATCCTGTTGGAGCCCCATCTGTTTTGGTTGAACTTTGTATTTATTTTGTCCCATCTAACACCCATAAACACTAATTAAATATATTGTAACATGTAGATGAGCTGTCTTGTGACTGATAAGATTATTTTACAAGGCTTGCAGTGTGTTTATACTAAAGCTTGTATAGTGTGAAAACAATTTCTTCTAACATTCACAACATAGAGTAGATTCTTGTGTAAACAGACTAACTTAATTACACAACTATCCTTGCTCTGTAGGAACGGTATAGAAAAACAGCCACCATTGAGATGAGGTCATTATTACCAGCTCCTAGATGTAAATTTCAGTTATTTTATATTTTTATATAGCATTTTACATTGTATGCTTTTTTTCTTTCAAAAGGGTAAGAACTATGAGGCTAACACATAAATCTTTCAAAATACTTCAAGAGTGAAAAGAAATTTCCTGTAAAATAATCAGTAAAAATCAATTATTAATATGTCCATCATTGTCTTTAAATTATTTCAGTTTTACTGCGATGCTCTATGAGGTCTTGCTGTGCAAAACACTGATAAAATGTTACATAAGGAGATCTATCTTAGTTCTCATGTCTTGGTGAGGTTTTTTTTGTGCAGCTACCGACAGTTCTATACTACAAACCCTATTTTTGTTTTCTTATTAAATTAATTTTTCATCTTCCTACATAATTATCTAAATTCTGTAAACTACACAGATATAGCTCTTGGCACAATATTTCATACTGACAAGAGAATGCTAAAAGAGAAATACAGCTGGATAGACTCCTAAAATACTCAGCACTGATTTATGCATTTCAGTAAACTCAGTCGCAAGAGTAGAGCTGGGTAAATAGTAGGAAAAATTATTCATGGAGACATTTACAAATCCCCTACATTTTGGATATAGTCCCACCCCTTTTATTTGCTTATTTTAAAAAATATTCAGCAGGATTTTTTTTATTAATGATGTCAATTTGCAGCCGTGGTAATTCTGGTATCAGTATTATCAGTATCAGTATTTACATTTGAGACAGAAAATTATTTTTGTCTTTTTACATGGTCAAGAAAGACAAAATATTATGTAACATAAGCCAAATGCATATCATAAAGTGTTAAAATGATTAAAAATATTAGAGTAACACTTTTCAAGTAATACAGTATTTGGCAGCTGTTCACTTAAAGGTATTTAAATAACTGAGAAGTGATAAATATGTTCGTAACAATGGCATGGCAAAGGTCTTCAGTATTCTAAGGTTCTTTCAACTGGGACTTCTGCGTTGAATCAAAGAAAAAGGAAAATCATATTCGGTTTGCATCAAGCTATTTTTGTCATCTCTTTTTGTGTTTGAAATAGAAATAGAGAAGTTCTGGTCCATTTAACACAAAATTGATCTTTTCAGCCTGAAACAAAGAGTTTCATTTTGGGACACTCATTTGAGGAAAAACAAGAAGTCATAAAACTGCACTATGAAAAAACATCCTCTTATTCCGCAGCTTACAAGGCCTGAGGAGACCTCGCGTTGATGTCTCACATCTTGGCCTCAACATCTATTGAAGTATTTTATAGAAGGTCAAACAGCTTCAACAAGACCACCCCACTCTAGAAAATTCCCCCAGCTCCTAGCTAAGAATACTTGGCAGAAGCCAGGTTTGGTTTTGTTCCTGCCTCGATTGGAACGGGGTAGTGAACCTTCAGCTTTGTTGTTTGAACAGTCACTCATGAGGATTCCAGGCCCTTGCTCAGTGTACTTTTGGTTTAGACAAAGAGAAACAGCTTTACAAGCACAGAGCAAGAGCACTCGTCTGAGGGCTGGGTATTTATGGCACTCTGTTTAGAAGCATAATATCTGTCTCCCAAAGAGGAAAGAACTCAGTTCAGCTTTCCCATTTCTGGAGTGAATGCACAAGCCACATCATTACTTAATGAAGGAGAAGATTATTTTCTGCTGGGAAAAAAATAAAATAAATCTATCCATACAATTAACCAGAATAAATAATTCAAGATCTCCCTTAGAAGGCATTTTTGTTACTTGATAAAAAAAGTAGTTGTTCATGTATCACTCTGCTATATCATTCTCCTATGAAGGAAGAAAGAATAAGGAAGAGAAATGTCCAGGAAAATGAGGCATAGTTTGAGCACATCTGGAGTTTGGAAATCCTTAACTCTCAGAAAAATATTTGACTGACATTGTCATAAGTGTTCTCTAGTGCCATGTTTCTCAAATGTTCTAAAGATGATCAATTAAAATGGCTGTAAAATAAAAGATTTTTAAGCATACACACAAGCAGGGAAACAAATACAGAAGAGGATAAAGAGATAAGAGAAAAAAACCACAATCCAGACTAGACTTTGAGTATGAGTTTATGTGTAACTGTAAACAACATTGCAAACACTGTAACCTGTACAAGGTAATTACTTCATTATCCTTCTCTCTTCCTCCCCCAAAACAGTGATGAAATTTCACAGATTAAATTCAAGATTCCACGTCCACTTATATTCTACCTTTGGCTGTGTTTTTTAAGCCCGTTTGCTAGACCAGCATTGGAGCTTATGCAAACCCACAGTGAGCTGTTCCAGGGAATGAAACCAAAAATCAGGTATACATAAAAAGCAATTTTCAACAAGATCAGCTCTTGACGTGGCTGATTTCAAAATGTTAAGTGGCATGCTGATTCAAGAGAGGGGACAGGGCCACAGCAAACCCCACTGACAGGTTGCAGCTACTCTGAGAAGTTTCCCAAGTCCAAATCTGATCTCACATACCCTGATTACAGTTAAGTAGTCTGCTTACCCCTTGCACAAGCAAGAATATAAATCTTATAGTCTAAAATGTAAGCCTTCTACTGAAGTACAGAATATGTCACTTCATATCAGGGGTCCTAAAAAATGCCATTTGAGCTGTACTGCCCGAAACTCTTGATGTGAGAAGGACACAATAACTCATCACAAATGGAGTTCTAGAAAACAGAAGGCCAAATAACATGATGCAATTATCTTCTTTACCACAGAGGTGACAAGGAAAGCTCGGATCTGGAGAGAGAGAGGCTGCCAAGTGGGTTAGGACACAAACTAACCAGGAAGGAATGTTCATCGGGATAATGTAAACCGCAGTCTCAAAACCATTTTCCAGATAGTCTGGGAACAGATTTGTGGGTCCCAGTTTATGAGGTCACATAGCTCATGAGTCAAGCAACTGCCTCCTCACAGCCTGCAGTAACAACTGTCATCATTCTACCTAAATAGGCACCAGCAATTTTGATGAGGTGAGCTTCCCCACTGCGTCATCCTGTAGAAGCAATCCTTGTTAAGACCACCCCCCCACTTCTGCCCTCCTACCAACGGAGGAGTGGTGACACTATCCAATAAGTTATTTTAAACACCACTTGTGAAGAATATAGTTCAGAAAAAATATTGCAGGGAAAAAAAAGGCATAGTTACTCTCCATACAAGCATTTGATCACAAGTTCAGAAACTAATCTCCTTTATTAGCATATGGCCCATTAAATTCTTTCACATTTTAAAATTTTGTATTGTCCTATGGCCATATTACATTTTAAGAAAGTAATGTAGCATTTCTAATTCGTCAGGAAGAAATGACTGTGGAGATCTACATACTTGTATTCATTCTTTGTCCGTTGCGATATTCAGCTTTAGTTTTTAGTCAATCTACCTGGTTTCAGGTTATCCTGAAATATTTTGTACTGCTAAAAACAGTGTATTGGAGTCAATTTTTTCCCTGTGAGTTCAAAGGATACAGCATTTTATGTGGCCTTTTGCAGCTTTCTTTAAGTATTCTGTGCTTTAACTTTCTGATATACATCCAGAAACAACTGGGAGAAAAAGAGTAAGTTTATGCTTCATAACTTGATACTACAAAATGCAAAAAGGATTTGAAGTGATGGGATTTGCAAAATCCCACCTTCATATCTAATTGTCTCTGAGATCATAGCAAATAATAGACATCTGACAGAGAAAGGAACTGTGCAAGTGTGTACCACAGCCCTACAACTGTATATAGTCAGAACTATTCAGTGAGACATCTGAGGCCTTGTATATTCAATATTTTTGAAAGCTAAAAATTGCCTTTTGGCTGTACAGATTCTTTGGGTTTTAGGCACCCTCATCAAGTTGATCGGTGCAGTTTTGTTTTGTTTGGGGTCTGCTGGGAGATGGGTGGGGTTAAGGACTTTCAGAAATGGGGGGCAATTAAACACAACAGGTGAACACGAAAGGAAATGTGGTAGGTGGACAAAAAAAGTGGACAGTTTAGTTTCGATTTAAAAGTTACCTCCCATCATATTTTTTTTTCCTAAGCAACCATGCTTTTAGAGCAGAAGCTGAGTTCTAGATCATTTCTTCCAAGAAACGTTCCCCTTGGTTCCTCATCAGTGTGCTGATCATTGCTACAGGTAATACACATGGCAAAAATTATTAGAACACTCAGAGCTGGGGGACAGCTATTTGTGGAGATGAGGCACCTGCACATGGCTGCAGCTGCTCTCTCAATATCTGGAGGCAAGCGGTCTGTCCTACTAACGTGCACGCATATGTTCAGAAACCCATTTTCACTGCCTGACTAGTTGCAAGCGTCATGAGGTAACCAGAGTTTCCTCCTCTGCTGTGGGCTGGAGGTGTCGCCAGACTACCTGAGTGTTTCTGCCTGTGACTGCCTTCATTTCCTTACGCTCTTCACTGTTCCTCTTCCTGTCGTCTGCCAGGCAGCAAGCTCTGCAAGCAGTTGTACAGAAGACATAAACCCCATTGTGCAAAGAGATTTCCTGAAGTATCGGGAAGGGGGGGCAAACAAAAAGCAATGACAGATTTTCTTCAAAAGGCCTGAAGCTGAAATATGCAGTAAAACAAAGGCATGAACAATGTGATTGCACAATTTCCAGGCTGGTGGAAAATCCGTTCGAGGAATAGTTGCAGAAAGAACTTACAAATACCCTTTTTTGGCTACAATGAAAGTCAGTGCTTTGGGGTTAAGGATGCAGAGTCTCCTACAGACACTGCATAGAGGACCAGATGGAGTCCAACTCTCTTTTGTTGGTGTCATAGTTTAACCTTGATGTTCTGGTTTAACCTAAGAACTGATTTGATAGCGTTTCATTGGTAAAGTATATTAACTTTCAAAAACTAATATGATTAAATATCTCAATGTAACTAAGCACCTGTGATAACAGCCCCCCTCCCACTAGGTTACTTTATCATACAGATGAGAGATTTCCTCTTTCTGAATTAGACCATTACTACATAGCGTTATTTTCTGTTTTGAGGAAGAGAAAAATCACTCATGGGTATTTGAAGAAACATGACCACTTGTAGTTTAAGCAAAACCAAGTAGGAGGGTTTTGTGTTAAACTATCATCTTGTGGTTAATAAACAGCCACCCGGACTGTGCTGTACTGGGTTGTAACAACTGTTCCACTTAATAATGCTGTAGGGCAGCCTAACATCCATATAAACACTTCACCCAATTTTGAAGCACATGCAAGATTTATCACTGGCAACTGTTTCTGCATTTCACATAAGGCTGACAGGTATATGTTGCATACAATTTAGTAATGCAATGGTAAGGAATTAATAAAAAATGAACAGGTTTTAAATATATATCCTGTCAAAGAGTTATAATCCAAGAATGTGTTGACAGAAAAAAATGGGAGAGGAAAGGCTGCAAGGGATATGACAATTCAGAGGCTAGTAAGTGTACAAAATTTAAAAACAAGCAATCTTGCTTGTTTGTTGTTTTGCACGGAAGACACTAATTTTGCCTCTATAGTTATATTAATATTCTCTGATGCCTGTTCCAGAAATTGGAATCTCAGATCTAATACCATTCTGTTGATCCCTAAAAATACAACTCATTATGGTAAGTAATTAGTTTACAAGCATTATTTACTCTGCCACGGTCACACATACTTTATTCCTTCTGCAAAGTGAACTATAAGCAGTTTGCTCTGGTGATATAGAATAGTCTTGACACTATGCTAGAGATCATTAAGAAAAACACTCAAATTACCCTTTGATCTGAAAAGGCATTTAAATTTTGGCCACAACAAAGTTTATTTCACCTTCGATGGTGGAGAAATCTATCCTCAAATGACCATGATGTATATATAAAATTTAATCATGTTACTGACGTTTCCCAAAGGAAGTGATTGGGGAGATATAGATGAGTCTGTTCAACTCTCCTCTGTATCTTGATGTTTCAGTGCTTGGAATTGCTTACTGTCTCTGAGTTACATGAGAATTTTAAACATGGTTGTGGAAAGGACTAGACATCTTCAAAACTATTAGCCAGCCAAAGTCCTTATATTGGATAATTTATTGACCTCTCCCAGTTCTCCCAGTTTGGAATGATTCTATTTATTTGTATGTTATTTTACTGATAGCTTCTTAAATTATCTTACATATATACTAACATATTAAATTAATTAGATCACAATATATAATCCTTCCTCCTAGAAAATTCTGGTTGATTTTCAACATAGAAATGCATTGGGTTGCGGGACAATTAAAAGCTTCATTATATTCTCTGAAACTGAAATGCCATCTGCTTTAGCTTGTAATACTTCTGCCATTATACCTTCTTCTGCCTTTTACCAAGGAGCCTCAGGAAGGAAAAGTAATTTTTGAAAGGAACACTGCAACTAGAAGAGACTATTAAAAAAAATCATTGCCAAGCCCTAAAGAGGCACAAACTGATGACAAAATCATGCATAAAAATGGGCAAAATAGGCAAAACACTGACTATTGTACAACATGACCAGTTCTTACTGAGGCTTAAAAGTAGCGCATGAGCAAAATTGAACATAAAGGTGTATTTTTACTTCAAGAATTGCTAAACCACTAAAATGACAGGTAGGATGATTTTACTTCATTCAGTTATATGTTGTTAGCAAGAATTCATTGCTCTACTTCAGAAAACAAAAATCATAATTAAGGGAATAAAACCTACCATATTTCTCTTTCGACTTTTTTTCTTTAGATAAAAGGAAATACTAAAATCCTGGACTGTTATCAAATCTAGACTTTTCTGAATGAGAATAAAAGAGGGCATTAACGACTGAACTATGTAAAAATGCCTCAGTTTTGAGGAGATTCACAATGACAATAACAAAAGACTTTGCCTGTCTTGAGGCAATGAAAGATTACTTTTTTGAATAGATTATTATGTGAGTCCTTTAGAGAAAATGTAACCCCTAGGAGGTATGTAACAATCAAACGACAGCTAGTATGAACCTGGGTTAGATCCAGGGAAGAGAGAGGTCCTTCATGTAGGCATTTAGAGAAGAATTAGCTATTCAGCCTGAAACCACCACTCAACTGGCACCTTACCTTGGAGACACCCAAATGCCACAAGATGCCATGGGCTGTGCATTTGACAGGCATCCCTCAAAAGGGCTAGGTCTGTACATCATGCATTTGTTTTGACAGGGCTGAGGTGCTCTCCTTCTCCGGGCAGACTGCACTATATTCCTTCCATGCATGTGCCTCTCTGCTTTGGGGCAGTTTTTTAAGCAGAGCCCTACCTGAGGACAGCCAGACCTCAACACTAGCTCCATACAAGACAGCCTGGGAGCCAGAGTTAACAATCAGCAGGTAGGATGCTCCCATAAGCAGGAGAAGGGGCCACTGTTCCAAGTCCCCTTGCCCAGGGGGATGTCCTCAGCAGCCTGTCTCACCTCACGGCGAGGCCGCCCCGAGTCCCTGTTCAGCAACCGGGTTTCAAGGGCTGGCAGTAACATGAAAGGGATTTAACTTCACAAGGGCCTTTTCCTGGTCTTTGCTCCAAGGTCTGTTATTAATTAAACTGTCATTAGATGAAACGTTCATGTAATGATTGGAGCGGGACCCAGTACACCAATGGCACCATGGCCTGCTCGCGCTGCCTGCCGTGGCGGCACCTCTTGTACCTCTGTGTGTCCCCATGGGCTCTGCCACAGAAATACCCCTCCACCCCAGACGGCCACCTCCTCAAAATGAGAAATAAAGACCTACCTGAAAGAGGCAGACATCTAGCCACAGCGGCCACCACCCTCCAGGCAGCCCCGTCAGGAGCAAGAGGAGCCAGGCTGTGGACAAGGCACAACAGGGGCCTAACCTCCAGCCTGCGGGCCAGGCCCAAGACCGGCACCCAGGAGACACAGCCCAGGCAGGGACTGACGGCCCGCGCTGGGTGGGATCGGGGGCACGGGCAGGCTGGGGGGCACAGGGCACCAGGCAGGGCCTGATGGTGCCCCCCAGGCCAGGCGCAGACAGGCACCAGGCGAGACGTGACGGGCCTCGTGTGGGGAGGGAAGAGGAGGCCACTGCCTCTGCGGTTTAATACTGCGTTTGTCTTCTGCCATCTGACCTGTGGGGAAATGCTCATTCTCAAATTTGTACCCGCAGGCGCTGGAGTTACTGGTGAGTGCCACAAACGCCTCGGGGCTGGGGCTCAGCACCTTCCCCTGCTGCCAGGGCTGCTTATGCCTCCCACCACAGGGCTGAAAAATGCTTTCACTGCAGGAAAAAACATGACTCGATACCTACTGGATATGACTTTCACCCCAAAAGGAAAATTTGAAATAAAAAATGAAATGAAAAATTGGATTCCCAACACTGTTTCAAGAACAGCACATAAATGGGATTTACAGTATTTCAAGTCACTCCCCAGCGAGTGCTCTGACCGCACGGCCACAGATTCATGCTCCTTTTCAGTCTGTCTCTTTGGCCCAATTAATCTTTAATTACACTGAGACAAATGTAAGAGCTATTGCAGGGGGGGTGGGGAGTGAGGGATGGGGCTGGAATTTAGCAAGTAGCATCTCAGGGCCACCATGAGATGGGGATTTTATCCCACTCTGGATGTTTAGAGGATGTCATTTTGCAGTTTCTTATTCATCAACCAATTTAGGTCAGGGTCAATCCCTAGGACAGACAGATCTCTACGTCTGTTCTAAGTATAAATGTGGAAAGGGCAATTTAGTTGGGATGTTGGTATCAATAACTCTTGCCTTGAGAATGAGGTTGCAATATCTAGTTAGGTACTTTAAGTACTGTATTAGAGAGACAAAGGCAGATTTGCTTTACCTTCTTCCTTAAGGAAATCAATATATTCTGAAGTGTCTGTACAAGCATAGCTACTGAAACAACGAAAAAAATCTCAAACAATGCCAAACAGGTACAAAAATAAAAGCATTGTATCAATTCTTGGACCTAGGACAGAAGAGAGTCTGTTAAAAGGACAAAGCTCTGAAGAGAGTCAGGACAAGCCTGAGGGACAGGAAAGAGAAAAGACAATCCCTTGTTGACGGAGAGAAGTGTGAGCCCTGAGAAGATACAAATGATGACAGACTACAAGCATAAAAACATAGGCAAACTGCTGACTGTAGTACTGAATAGGCTGTTCTAAATTGAGCATAATGATAGGTGAGCAGATTTTCATGTGCAGGAGTACATGAATTCCTTGCTCCAACAAAATAAACAATTGAGACAAAATCTAGAACAACATTTGGGTACAAACAGAGAGAGAATTTAGCGCAAGCAAAGATAGGGAAAAAAAAGACATGCATCTTACTCCGAGGTATAACTTTCTCGAGTCCCACCTTTTCCCACCATGAAGGGAAATGCAGAAAACATTGAATTCATTGAGGTCTGGGTAGGTACAGCAAAGGAAAGAAACAGAAGTAAGTAGGTGCTGACTTTACACATAAGGAAAGACACACAAAGAAATAGTAGCACGCAACAACTATTATTTTCCAAAGAGACGTTGCCCTGGCTTTCCCACTGGTTTTGCTAGATGCTGCCTACAACATGAAGCATCTAGCACTTAAAGATATTTAAGGTGCTGTGCCAAACAACCTTTAAGGACCTGACCCACACTTTTCCATTTTTTCCCCCTCTATAAAAGAAATGAAACCTCTCAAAAGCCCCTATGCTGACATTTTTCACAATGTATTTATCATCAGCACTAGAACTCTGGAATCATCAACTACAGTTAGATAACTAAGGCTTTGCTTTAGGTAATTACCAGATTACAGGTATGTCCTCAGTAACATTTAAGCAGATATGCCAGGATTAACTGTAGCATTGAAGTGTTTGAAATAATGAACTTTAATGTTCACAAGGAAGAGTCAAGCCATTGTTTCTAAAGCCATCTCCTCATTTTCTGTTGATTGCAACAAAAAGAATGCTTTGCCAACATTCAGTATTTAGTATCCTCTCAGATTTCCAAGTGCCTGAAGCAGACCCAACGCTGTCACCATCCAAGCTACTATTATAATAGGCATGAGAGAAGTGAATAATGGTTTGAAAAGTTGCGTTGATTTAAGCATTAGCAGAAATAACAGTAAAAAATCACACAGACTATGTTAAAATATTTACACTTCTTGATCTAGTCATATGAGCACTATGCATCATCTTGCAGCTTGCTATCAAGAGGAAATGAGACATTCTTAGATGCAAACCTTCACACTTAGAATGCCCGTTCCTCTCGACTGAGGAAAAGGCAAGGGTCTGATAAACACTGTTTGGTAATAGTTGAAAATCTTTCTCCTTTTCAAACTTCTGTTGAAAACACTCTGTTTAACAAAGTTTATTTTGTTTCTTTATGGTTGTAGTAGTTCTTCCTGACCATAGTATTTCTGATGCTTCTTTGAAATTCTCTGTAAACTTAAGTGCCAGTTATGTTTCTTTATGAGTAATCACTCATAAATACTCCTAATGCGGAAGTAATCAGTGGCATTCAAATCTAGGAATAAACGACCCCTATAAAAACACACAGCTCATTTGTTATTCTAGGCTTTCCCCCTCTGTTTTGACCACAAACTCTCCACACCTCCTTTAAACCACCCATACAATGAAGTGCTTATTTTTAATATGTCGTTTACACTGTAACACAGCTTTAATATTTTTATGCAACACTCAGCAGAACATTATAATGCAAGTCAGAGAAAACTGACACTTCAGTCGTTCAATACTATCAGTAAAATTCAGTTATTAGGAACATTGATGTTATGACTATGACATTTCACTAACTGTATGATTTACCACAATCAGTCTCACCTCCACTCTAAAAACCAAGATCTTCCAAAATAACCAAACATGCAGTATTTTCTAACAAGGACCGATTAAAATTTTTTACATTTAAAACTACACAGTTGTTTAGGTATCTCCAGGGAATTATCACCTTTCCTTTTATCTTACAGGTCAGCAGTTCAAAACTAGCTTGTCTCAGCAATGAGTGAATCCTTCGTAAAAGTATTGAGTGCTCTATATAATGCACTATAAAGTCCTGTTGCATTCTGAGCTTCTTACACCAAAACATTATTGCACTATATGGAGTGCAACCATATCACACTCTATGTAGGTAATTTTAGCACATTTTAAAAGAACTGGAATATTCACTTTCAGGTATGTCCTACCTATAAGAAGAAATAGTAAGCTCAGAAAAAGGAAAACAAGCATAGGCTGCACATCTATTTTTGAAGGAAGATGGCTTTAAAATTAAAGGATAAAGGGACTAAATGTGTGAGCGTCCAATGCAGTAACAAAACACAGTAGGAATCTGTGTTTTGGAGACTACACACAGGAAAGTAAAGAAAGCAATCTATGGTAGTAGAGGAATGCTATCTGATTCATAGCAATGTTTAAAATAGCACCAGATATTGTAGTCCCAGGAGTTTCTCTGCAGTCTCAAAGCCAAACACGGTCAAGGGGACCACCGTTCAGAGGTGGGTTCACAGAGACTGCTTAGCATGGACCACCTACAAGGGCCTCAGCTCCCAACCTGCTGGCATCTAGTGTCCAAAGGCAGCCTGGCTGCGGGCACCTTTGCTGCAGGGCACTGCACCTCTGTTGTTCGGAGCAGGAACTCCGGAGATTCACAATTTACACTGAGTATCAGCAGGAGATCAAGCTCCCCCAAGAGGGCTGGCTCTACTCTAAGATTTCTAGTCATAAATACGGAAGAAACTAGATGGCGTGCCAGGAGTAGGTTATTCCTCCAGCTCATTAGGCAGACCGGAGGTTTAAACATGCGCTCGCCCAGCCAGAGACCGTAAATGTGCCCTACCTACAGTGCAGCAGAAAGTGCAAAGAAGTCAAAAGGAATCCAGTTTTCTTTTCTAATTTATCATTCTCTAATGATAAATACTTGTAACAAGAATTGGTGAGAACTCAGAGAAGGGCGGATTCTATATGATTTTAAGAGGGATGTTACTCTTGGTTCTCTTTAAAACGAAAAGCCTTTTCTTAATACGTGTCAGTGATTTCTGTTAAATGTGAATTTAAGCTACCACTGAATTGTTGCAGATATGTGCTCTTTTCTTCTTGTTAGCTTAACGGAGCTTACTGATATGAAAAACAGAGACTGTGATTTAAAAATATGTTTAGTGGAAGATAGACTGTGATAAAAGTCAATTTATTTCCCAGCAGAGAGCAGAGATCACCTTCTTCCCCAAAATAAAATAGCTGCCACCAGCCATCTACCCTCTCTCTCACTGAATCCAGTGTGCTGGGAAGTCAGTATGTTGATATCAGCAGTGAAGCTGCCTAGGGATAATGAGGCAGAACCTATAAAGAGGAGGTTTTCTTTCCTGCAGAGTTGTGCCCCAGGGCAGATTACTGTTATCTGTGAAAGGAAACTAATGACTTGTCATTATCATACAAAAAGTTAATTTTGCATTGGAGAAAGGTTTCTTGTTTTGCATTAAGCCTGATTTGCATATTCCTCATTTCTCCGGTTTTATGTAAATGTGGCTTGTTTTGGATATGTCTACACTGCCTTCCAGAAGCAGATCCAAACCTGCACTCAAGTCCCAGTTCATCCACACCAGAAGTCCGTGGACTTTGGGTGAGATTCAACCATCCCTAATAGGACAGTGAATCAAACGCTATGTCCTGTCAAATGCTACCTTTTAGTAGGATCCCGAGCACATTCTTGCCTGCTTTCTGATCACTGCCTACTGACAGCAAAAACTGCTCCCTCAGAGACACTGTGAAGAACTTAATGCATGTTTCCTACAAGCCATTTTTTTGTGCCTGTAGTTCATGATCTGATTGTATTCTACAGACAGCATTTTCCATCTAGGTCTATGTAGGAAGCAGAGTGATAAAGAAAAAAAAATCTATATAAACTTAGCATCAAGGAAATGGTACTCGCAGTTCCTATCTCATCTTTTCCAATAAAAAACAGAACTGATGACTGTACTTCTTCATTCAAATAATACTCATATGCACACACACAAAAAATGGCAAGAGCTATTGCAGTTAGGTAGCACCAAGAGAGCAAGAAACAAACATGCAGTTGATGAACATTATTCTCTGACTACTGCTGTAAGAGTGAAAAAGTAGCAAACGCTGCACAAAGGCATTATCTGAATAAAAGACATAAAAGTACTACTTGATAGCACTGCTGTTCTGAGTAGGAATTTTCCAGAAAAATGTTTGCTCAGCTCCCAGAGAAATCCAGTCCTTTCGTGAGATATCTCCCTTTTATACTTGCCTTCCTTTTTAAAAGCCCAGAAGTTAAATTTTTTGAACTACAGAGGATGCCTGTTCAGAACTAAATGTGGACAGTCATACTATGAATCAGATAAGCTGCATACTTGGCATACAGACAAAGAATTGGAAACGGTGATGTTTCCGGCTTCAGTTAACTTCAGGTTGCTACTACAAGATCCTGTCTCTTTTGAAAAGTTCCTCTTTTGAAAAGCTCCGAGTGTGGTTTTTGTGTGTTACACAATGTTATGCACTACATGCTTTAGGAAATGTAGACGGTAATATCCACCTTTCTTCTGACATAAACTCAACACTACCAAAAAGTATGTAAAAAGAGATTCATTTTTTGCAAAAAAGAGTGTGAAATGAGGCCATCACTCAGTCTGTTAGAGAGACTAAATTAACTGTTGTATAGACCATATCATATTCCTTGTTACAAATCCATCTAGAGATGGGCTTTCCTTGCAAGGATCTCCGTTTCTCCATTAAAAACACCTGTACTGCTTCTACCTGAGACATCACAGAGCATGCTTTGAAGTTCTGCTGAAGAGTGAAAAGGTTTTAAAAAATGAGTATGTAGCCTAAAGGGGAAACTGCCAAAAGAGTAATAAATGCACAAGCAGTTTCTTTTTGTACTAGGAAGAAAAAATGTGATTCATGGAGTTTCAGTGGGCAGAGCAACCTCTGCAGCACACAACAGCTGGAAAAAGTAGTGCACTGTCATGAGAGCTGCCTTAGAACTGGCTAGAGAAGCTGTAGAAATAGCAATGAATTACGCGGCACTGATAATCTGGGATGTACTATATGATGCAGGAGGTTTGTCCATACCCATACAGAATCATAGAATGGTTTGGGTTGGAAGGGACCTTTAAAGGTCATCTAGTCCAACCCCACTTACCAAGATTAAGTTTAACAATGACTAAGAAAGGCGTGTGAAAAGACGATCATGTATTTTCCAACCACTCTAGTCACAGATTTCTGGCAGTGACTTCTGCAATTCAGATTTATTCTCCTATTTTCCTACTACTAAGTTCAATTAACTTACTGCATGGAGTTCACGGTCTCTGTGTGAAGTACAAACTATTTAATGATTACTTTAAAAAATGTAATTAACACCTGCACTGCCCCTGGCTTGATGCATTGTAATAGTGAGGCGCCATCATTCTCAAGGGTGTATTATCAAGAGAAGAAAAAAGCCTTAAAGGAATTTAGCATTAATAAGGTTTGTTTTAGCAACTTTGAGAGAAGCTTTACATAATTTTATGAAACTTTCAAGCATGTTAAAAAGAAATTTCTACCAGTAAGAAACTGTAATTGAAATTTTATTTCCAGTTTAAATATTGCAGCACAGTTCAAATGTAGGATTGAGCACACCACTTTCACAGTAAAGCTGGACAGTATTTATATAAAGCCTAGAAAACACAACTCTGTAAGAAGCATCAGCTTAAAAAATAGCATCTTTCCTAGCTGATACACTACACTGGCTGTAAGTCCAGGAGACCTGTAACCATCAAGCCCTAAAGATCTGCAAACAATCAAATCCCTTGAAGAAGTCCTAGAGGATAATGAATCTGTTGCACAACAGCAGTTTTTCAGGTCACTCATACTTGGAATCTGATTTCCAACAGAATGCCAATGTGTAAAAGTATTCAAACATTTGCTTGCATCAAAATCACCGTGTTCACACAGCTGTCTGCGGTCTCAGATGCTCACCTTGCAATCTGTGCTGTGTGTTTGAAGGGGCAACTCAAATTCTTCCCAAGCCAAGTCCAAACATACTGTCTGTACAAAGGGCATGGCTGGCTCTCTCCTACAAGAAAGAGTAATAAAACAGGTCAGCAGGGAATGCCTCTGACTTTTTCAGTGCACCCAGAGTAGCCTTTTCTATCTACTCAGCTTTATCCTGAGGAATCAAGAAAAACCTGGCACAGGGCAGAAAAAGCTAGAAAAGAACAGTCAAGTGTAACACTTTTCCTGGGTTATCTCAGGTGAGCCACTTAGTGTCTTGCTGGAGTTAACATTACCCACAAGGCTGATGTGAGGACAAACACATTAAAGGTTGTCAAGCATGGGAATAGGGTCCACATGGAGAGATCACATTTTCCTCTGACAGGCTTGTTTCAAACACTATGAGAAGTCAGTCAGAGGAATATATGTCAACTAACCAGTCAGAATGACCCAACATCTTCTCGGTAGGCCAATTTACATTTTCCTCTGAACTCTTATTTTTCCATAAATAATTACCTAACCTTAGCAACACACTTTCTAAAGTCTTACTGATGTCAGATGTAATTTATTACTGATTCTTATCCGAGTTATTTAAAAACTAAGCAAAATGACTTATTCTTCTAAAAAGCTGTCTTAGTGTTACTAACTCTAACTTGTGGCTGAATTAATCAAAACACAATAATTACAAAAAACTAATTCTTATACGATAAATTGAGTTACCGGAACTATTAGTTCCGGTAACTCTCATAACCAAAAGGGAGCTAGAAAAATGGAGAACAAAAATATGCTTTTTTTCTGGCATTTGTGGGGTTTAAAAAACCTGGAATAAACTTCACAGGTCACCCAGAATAAGTTGCTATAAATTATTGTTGAAAAAATTTACATTACCTTTGTAGATTTTTCACTACTGGTATGTTCTGCACATTTTTCTCTTCATGAGGAGTTTTTTTTTTTTTAGTTGTTGTATTGAAAGGTAAAACTCAATTAGGATAAATTATCTTTGCATAATTCTCCTCCAGCTTACTGAGCACAGAAGTATTTGGAAATATATTAGCAATTTCTGAATCAGACATAAAAGTAAAAACTACTTATTACCATTCTTTTTCATGTTGAAAATCACATTCTACACACCAATATATTTTAGGCTTCTTTTACTTAAAAATATATATGTATCTATTTTTTCCCTAGAAATATTGATAACATTGTCCAAGTTATAATATAACCCTGATGAATTCTTTGTGGAAATGCCTTGCAGACCAAATCTGCTGTTAAAAAGTCACCTTCAGAAGTTCATCTTTGAACCCTTCTGGTGTGACATAAGCTCAGCTGAAAAAGGCACTTTAACTCCATTATTACCAGTATCAAATAAAATTTATGTATTCGTACGACTAAAAAATCGCGTAAGATGACTGTCCCACAGCCCAGAAGTTCCTCTCTCACAAATCCCACTGGACACTTCTAAAGGGGTGGTTTACAGCTCTGGATGAAAATGTTTCCCATGCAGAGGTAAAGGGTGCATACTGCTTTACACATCAGGAAAACTGTAGGATTATGATGCATAGTCAGACTGAAAAATCCAAGGAGGGAAAATGGTTTTGTACAAGTAAGTATTACACAAATTCTAGATACGCAAAGCCTGACTCCTGATACTCTTTCTTATTGCAGTTTCTTTATTAGAGTTCTGATGGCTTTCCTTCCTTTGTCTGAACTTTGTTTACTATATGCTTGAAGAAGCTTCTGCTGCTTCAACAAAATATTTACAGACTGGAAAACAATCCATTTCTGAAAGAAGCTCTTCCACATGCAAAGAACTAGCAACGTGTGCAGGCTGTTTTGCTTTAGAATGGTATTTTCCTTCTCACCCAAAGAAAAATATCCAAGACGATCTCTCTCTGGATGAACATACTGTTTTTTATTGAAGTACTACGCTATCCAGTTCTGAGTATGCATCATTTCAGAGGATACTCACATAGTTCTGTACCTGTTACATAAATGTTGTGTTTGTGTGGATTAAAAGCTGTGAAAATTATCACTGTGGTAAACCCTGAAACTTAATTTTCTGTTTAACAGAAATAGTATTGTACAAGAAACATGGATATATTCCTGAAGTGTGGAGATTCCAGGGTACATTTGCATGCATTGTCTTAGACGGTGTGGTTCTGCCAACATGGATTCTTAAGTTTTAGGAAAGTGAATATATATATATACACATATATATGTTTTAGTTCGGAGTTACTACTGTTAGGTATTCCTAATGTGTATGGACTGATGTCTCTGCCTCTGTGCTGATGAGGACAGGGACATATTTTGCCTGCATTCTGTAAAGTTGTGAAGTGATCAAATGACAGCATAACTCTACCTGCTTTAGTTCTTCAGTTTTGGCTATCATGTCTCTGCAGTCAGTAACAATGCTTCTGATTTTATCACAACTTCTGCAATCCTTTTCCTTCTTTCTTTTATCTGCTCCCTTCCTGGAGTCCTGTGATATCAGAATAAAACCTTAGCTTTCATTTACGAGAAAAAATAATTTAAAAGCAAAAGACTAATAAAATCTCTTTAAATACTCAAATATTTTAAATTACAACTGAAACTGAATTTACAAGTAACAGTTTTAGTTACATAGCTTTCTCCACTTTTTTCTTGAAGCCCTCTTTTCTCTTTCTAAAATAATATGTAAAGACTAAAGGATGCTGTTAGAGGCAGAGTTTCTGAAGTTTACTGACATTGACTAATAAATACATGGAGTGGCATTTAACTTGAATGACTTCCCTCCACCAGGAATATAATCAGTAAGGCTTAGGCCCACTTTACTTGTTACTTATTTTATGCTGTCTTATCTTCAGGTCTTCCCTTCAGCATTACAAACATCTTTCGGAGGAGGGGAGGAGGGGGATTCAGAGAAACTATGTGTGAACTACCTGAAAAAAAACCACAACAGAGGAAAACCATAAAACAGGTCAGTTGAATGACAAGAAGTCTACATACTGTCACCAGACCCACCAAAAAAGGGAAAAACATATCTTGAGTACCACACGTGTTACTTCCCCCGAGCAGAAGCCCCACATAGCCCAGTTTCAGTGATGTAAACAAGGCCTGTTTCACCAGTCGACTTAGTGCTCCCACTTACTGCTGCTCATAATTGAGCAAGTACAGAGCAGAATGGAGGAGACTGTCCTGTACAGTTTATTGTATACAAGGCCTCTCTTGATTTTTTTTTTTTACTTTTGCAACAAAGGAGAAAATATTTTTAAGAGTCTGAAAGCTTGGAAGTGAAAATTCATGAAAAAGAAAGACTTATCAAAGGTGATCTTCTTCTTCCTGATACTAAAGCAGTAGGTGAGACTGTATGCCCTCAGCATAATTAGAATTAAACAAAGTAATTGTTCTCAAATTGTATTCAGATCAGAGGCTGACTTACTTTTTCCAGGTATATTACTGTAATGAAAGATACTAACTCCTTCAAAATCTGGTCATGCTTGAGACATTTAAAATATTTTCTGAACATTTTGAAGCAACAGCTTGCAAAACAAACCGTGATGGGGTGGCAAGCATTGATATCACAGTGAACTTTATTTCTACATTAAACTAGCAGATTGCAGAAAATTCTTTAGAAGTCTGCACATACGGTTTCAATCTAAATTGTGTTTTAAACAAAACTCTGTTTTTTCATTACATTTTCAATTTAAAAATACCAATTTTGTTCAGACTTGGAGGGGAGAGGGGGGAGGGAAGGAGGCAGGACAGAAAGGCAAAAAGAACTGTTTGCCAAAAATCTTACTTGGCTGACTTTCTGGTTTCCAGTTCTGATGATGGTGTGTTTGCCACGTGAACAAAGCCTTTTCTGAGCAGAGCCATGCTGCATAATCTGCAACCCTGCACAAAATCAAACCCTACACAGTAACAATTGATACGGTATCTTGTATGAGCAGTATTGCCAATCTCAGTAATTGGTATTGTCAGCAAGCTAACATTTTTAAGAAATACGTTTCTAAAGCACTACAGCCCAAATTGTTGTCTGATCTACAGCGCAGATCTTAAAACATGACATTAAATATTTGATAGATGGCTGAATTCTCAATGGAGATTATATGCCTCATTTTACAAATTGCCTTCAAGGAGGTAAGAGGAGATACTGGGATTTACAGCCACTCAGCAGGATGCAGACATTGCAGAGTAGGCAACTGCAGAGTATGCAGATTGCATAATCTGGCCTGTAATTTTAAATCCAGCCAAGAGGTCAGTTTAGTTAAATCCTTCAAAGACAGCAAGCAAAAGATAAATGTTTGGGGAAGACAATAAAATGCCGTTTTATAGTCTTGTACTAGCATTCAACATATTGCTTTGGCTTTCAGAAAAGTGCATTCTGCATTATTTTTTTATTCAATTATAACCTGATGGTTACCGGTGAATGGAGAACACATGGAGTTGTTGCACAGCATCTACTCTGACACATTTTTTGGTAGTGGTCCATAGATTAGTAACACATTATCTCCTGGCCTTGGAAAATTATCTCCTGACCATGCTTGCAAGAGTTATTTCTAAAGTAATTCTTAATGCTTTCTCCTATTTCCCACTGCTTATTTTCATGCTTTTGTAATTAAAATTTTGACTCCCATAAACAAATGTGTCCTCATTAAAGTTCCTTGAATGTTAGAAAAATCTAGCTAGAATCTATTAAGGTCTTGATGATTCAGCTTCAGATACTGGAGGCTGCTGAACATCATCCCTGAAACACATCTGAACTGCCACCTAAAAAGGTTTTCAGTACCTTTTTACTGTTTCTTCCTTTTCCCAGTTCTTCTCACATATGTGTTACTTAACTTTTCACAGTTTGAGAGGTAATAAAAAGCAAACCTCCAGCCAGCCAAAGAAATTGCTGATTCGGGTATGTCCTTCAGTATTTTACTGTTTTAGTTTATTATTATTATAATTTAGTTATTATTTACTGTTTAGTTATTATTTAGTTATTATTTTAATGTATTTAATTATTAGCAGAAATAAATTAATGCCAAAGACTTGGCTTTGAGAACATAGACTTGGTTGTCGGAGAAAAGGAGCTGTAAAAGTAAAATTATCATCCAGATTTTTCTTTAGCCAATAATCAACATGTCTTAGCAATTTTCAGAGTTTCATTTACTTTCCTTCTGCCACAAAAAGTTTTGGCAAATATCTTCCAGCCGAATAAACCATCAATTTCCCTGTACTAGAGGTCTTATTAAATATAAAAGTTTTCTTATAAGCAAGAATATGGTTCAACATATGAATCCTTGTTCCAAAATGACTGTCATGTTTGCCAAGTATTTGCCATGTGAGAATAAGTCAAAGCTTCTCTCTCTGAGAGAAAATAATTAGCTCGAGAAAGAAGGGAAAAATATGCTGGATGTTAATAGATGGAGCAGTTAGTCTTAGTATGTAAAATTTGAATGGAGATACTTTTCCTGAAATTCCTAATTACTTACCAGTCAGTGTTCCCAAATGCATGCAAATATGACAGCTGATTTTTTTAATATCCCCCATATTCTACTTTCTCATAGTTTGTTATCACTAACCTTATAATTTCTGAAATCTCTCACTCCTACCCTTTTAATGGTCTACCAAATCCAGGCATAGTACTTGGGGAATAATCTAGTACAAGCACATTATTACGGTAAGGCAAACTGTGGACCACTGAAACCCCTAACAGGCTGTCTGGTTCTCTGCTTGAGTGGTTCCTCTAAATTCTGCTTCCTCTTTGCCTTTCCCCCTTCCATTGCTTTGTGGCTTCTGTGTCTCATACCATGAGCCTAGGAAACTACAGCTCCCTCAGGAGAAGTTTAATAATTGTTTTCTTCCCATTCAGCATTAGGTATGTGTGGGATGTACCATTAGCAGATGACAAGCCCTGAAGAAGACTTGAGAAAGAATTCCACAAAGGTGTTCATCATGTCTTCAGACTGCTTTGATGCTCTACCCAAGATGATTGGTGGGGAAGACACAAGCCAGTCCTAAACAGGACATATTGTCAAGTCACTCAAAACAAATCATCTCTGTCAGAATCTCCCCCAATTTACACTGAGCCAGAACTGATTAAACTACAGCCAGGTCCTGGATCAGACTGTCCTAGCAGCTCCGTTCCTCCCAGCTGTCAGAGTTTAGCTGTAGATTTCTACATAGATTTGCCCCATTGCTAATCCATCCATGTGGTTTCCAGGTGGATAAAATCTGCCTCATCAAAAGGTGCTGCATACCCATCTGCTAAATCAGGTGAACATAAGGTTTTCTTTTCACCCATTCCAGAGAGAGCTAACTGAAATTACCAACCACCCCTTCGTATCTAAAAGTAGCTGACATACCCTTTTATGTCCCTTCCTCCCTCGCCCTCCACAGCAGATAAGTCTCTTCAGGCCAAACTGGCTCAGATAAAACAGCTTTCAAGCCACAGCCAATTTTTATTTTTTTTTTTTCCCCATTAAAAGCTAAAGATCTTCTGCCACTCCCAAACAGCCTTATCTGAATTGGATTCTCTCTCTGAATCCCATTGCTCTGTGTGTTGTAGCAGGCCGGCAGAATAACAAAACTCTGGGGGTTCAGTCTCTCCTTACAGCATGCTGGTACTGCCTGTCACACCACCACACAGAACTATAGGTTGCAGCTAAATTTCAAAAGCAGTGGATTTACAGCTGTATGGGCACCACTGAGCATTGACTACTCACATATCTATGGCTTCCTGCCTTTTGTACGTGAGATAAACATCCTGAGTGCTGGAGAGGACAAGGCTCCATCCCATTGCTCCAAGTGTATGAAGGATATTCGTTCTTTCAATAACAGAGAAGGCCCCTCTCTATACATGGTCCCATTTTGCCAGCAGGGATCCTGAGTCTTCTGTGACATTCAGCAAGGGCTTGACGAAACAATCCTGTTTCAGTCTTTTGCCATTAGTTGCATTTATTGGGAGGCTTTATGATGGAAAATTTTAATCTGAAGGACACCATACTGGCATGGGAGGACATGCATGAACATGTGCAGTGCTGGAAAATCAACACACAGGGCATTTGACTTATTCCTGCTCTGCATAGACTCCTACAGCTCTGCCAGCACGGGAGAGCTAAGATGATGTAAAGGCTCACATGCAGTGACCTCTTTGCATTATTGATACTAACCTTACACACAATTCAACTTTTGCATTAGCTGAAGTAACTGTACCTTGATAGCAAATGAACTGCAGCAAGTATCCCATCATCAAGACTTTCCTTCAGAGAATTGCCACCCTGCCAGGTTTTAAGCTGCAAAATCCAAATTCAGTTATTTATCAAGTAACAAACAGAAATGCATATACATGTGTATATATGTGAGCAGTTTTACTATACATGTACAAATATATAGAGATCAAAACAGTCTAAGCAATTAAATTGTGATTTTAAAGGCACCAAGCAGTGAGGAGCCCTTGTCGGAAAAGGTGCTCCCCAGGCATTGCTGCCCAGGCCAGGAGACTTGGAAAAGGAGATGTGCAAAGCCGCAGCTCTCATACAGTATAACCCAGCTGCCCTGGAGCCACTGACCCTCAAAGCTGGGCTCTCCAGAAGATCACCAGCCAAAGGGCAAAGACAGGCTTGCGCTCTGCCCACCGCAGCCTTCTCTGGGCAAACCCCACCAGAGGTGGTGGTGGTGGTGGTGCTGCTGGTGGTGGTGGTCCTCCGGCAACAGCCGGTTTTTTGGCCAAAACTGACCCTAACCTCCCTACGCCCCGTGTCAGCCTCCAGCCGTGCCCGGCGGGGCTCGCACCCGGACCAGCTGCCCGGGCCCCCGCTCCAATTCGCCACCGGTGCTCACCCACGCCCTTCCTCCCGCCGCATAAAGCCCGGCGGGGCCGCGCCGGTGGGGACGTGTCGTCCCGCTGAGGAGGAACGGCGGTGCCTGCCGCTCCTTCCCCGGCGTTTGCCCTGCCCGCGGATTTGGGGCGGCAGCAGCAGCAGCCGGCTGTCCCTCACAGCCTCCCCGGCCCGCTTCAGCCTTCCCTCAGCAGCCGCTGCCCGCGGGCGGTGCGGTGCGGGGCCGGGCCGGGCCAGCTGCCTGCGCGGCGGCGGGGGAGCGGCAGCGGGAGCGCGGCGGCGGCTGGGGGCACCATGCGGGCCGCCTTCTCCGGAAAGCGCCCGGGGCGGCTGCTGCGGCTGCTGCTGCTCTGCCTCAGCCTCTCGGGCGGGAGCCCCGCAGGTAAACGCTCTCTCCGCTCGCGGGCTGGGCGCCTGTCACGCCGCAGCCGCCCCCTCAGCGTCGGGGTGGGCTGGGGTGAGGGGGGCCCGGGGGAGCTGCGGCCGAGCAAAGGTCCTCCCTGCCCCGCAGCATCTCCGGGGGACGGAGCGGTGGTCTCTCGGCCCTGCCTTTTTAAACGGCTGAGGCGTTTCTTCTCCTCGGCGGCCTCGACCCTCCCGGGGGTCGTAACTCCCCAGCGCTGCCTCCTCCTCCTCCTCCTCTCCGCCTGCCGCCCCGGCCTCCCTCGGCTATATCCTCCCCCCAAAAAAATATAAAAGCCGTGGGATTTCTGGCAGGCCGGCTGGAGAGCGGGGAGCCCGGGAGGGGGCTGCCCGCCGGTGAAGGGTGAGGCTGGCCGTGCCTCCCCGCCCGTGGGTGCCGGTGGGCAGCGGGGGCGGCGCGGAGCCGCAGCCGGGGATGCTCGGCCCTTGGCCTGGGGCCGGCCCCGCCGCCTGCCCCGCCGGACCGGGGAGGGCTGGTCGGCTCAGGTGAGGGGCACGGAGGCTGAGGCACGGTGTTTCTGTCCTTATCAACCAGAGCGTTATTTAAGCCCTGGAAAAAAAAAAAAAAACAACAACAAACCCACGCATCGGTAAGTTACATTACTGAAATGTCACTGTGCCTAGCAGGTTGTGAGGAACCTCCCTTTGAAGGTCTTATATTGTGTTTTTAAGATGTGACACTTGAAACCCGTGAAGGAAGATGGGTTTCTGAGCGTTCTGGGTGTGATTCTTCCTCTAGCAGTTTTCAGCAGACCACTTTTAAGGAAATAAGAGCTTATTTCTACAACTAGGGGATTTCTGTTGGCCACCCCTGTTTTTGAGGCGTCACAGAGTAGTACAGGATGATAATGGAAAGAAATATCAGGTTGCTGGTGTTTGCTGTGCAAGATGTGATTGCTGGAGCATGTCTTGCCAATGCTGAAAGTTCTGCCAATACATGTATGTGTTCATTTTTGCTGTGTCTTTAATTAGCCATCAGTGGTTTAGCTGCGTTTTTGGTGTGATGTGCAAGTGGTTACCTGTTTCTTCATCCCTCTGGTGATCTTCCTAATACTGAGAGGAGCAATACTGCTCCGTGTGTGATGATAAGTGTTGTAAAACCTGTAACAGGTTCACATAGGAAAGGACAGAAGATACACTTTGCAGTTTTCAAGGGCTTGTTTGAAATACATATATTTAGGTATGCATATAGATGAAAATTTGTTTTATAGTGCTTTAAGCTTCTTTAAAATATGCATGTGTATTTATGTACACATGAAGTCCTTTCTAACAGCTTATTTCATTAATCAAAAGGTTTTGTGACTGTAAATGGCCTGATATTTGTAGGAACATGTGAGTCACATTATGGCAAGTTAGCCACATGGTATTTACTTTTGATGATTATTACTGCTGAGAGCTGTACCTAATGGTGGTTAAAGCAATTCAAATGATATCAAGTGATACCTTCTTCTGAAAAAAAAGAAAAAAGCCAACTAAAAAAAAACCAAACCAAAACCCTATTTGTGTTTCTAAAAATTCTGCAAAGCTACCATCTTCCTAAAGAGATGGATATCATGTCTGGTTTTTGTGCTCATCAGAAGTGAGCCACCTATTTTAGTACCCTTTATCTGTACAAAGTCAGGCTGTTTTGTTTTTTTTTTCAGACTTCTATTAAATGCTTTTATATTTGTATAAACTAGGCAAGGAGGCTCATACTGTGATTTCCATGATAATTTAAATGCAAGGCAGAGTAATTTACTCTTTCATTAGTTATTAACCAAATGTGCAAAAAGCTGATCAAGCACAGGGACTCCCTGCACAGGTGCAGCAATGGGAAGTTCATGCTCCCTTGGAGGAAGGAGAACTAGAACTGTGTTCTAGTGAAGTCCAGATGCAGTGTGTGTTCTGGAGATATGGGGGTTAAGCAGGCTTCTTCAAGCAAAAGAAATGCCTGCAGTAAAAGCAACCGGATGCCACAAAGACTGAGCTGCAGGAAGGTGGGTTGCAGGCTCTTCTGCAGTTGGTCAGGCATATACCACAAGAAGCCTCTTAAATTTTATTTTGAGGTAAGTAGCTTGAATGAGATTTCTTAATTATTCTGTTACTTTTGTCTGATAGTCTTGTAAGTGCTTAGTTAATTATTTTGAAAAATTTAAACCATCCCTTTTATAAGGGTAATTTCTAACTAAGTGTCACAACATTGTTCTTCAGAGTTTGCTGCTTTGTTTGGTTACCATTGTGCCTGCCTAATTTGGTTGCTGCATATGCTGCCAGATCCCTTAGGAAAAGCAAGCCCACCACATCTTGTCTGCCAACTCTGCCCCTAAAGATACCAAGGAGTTATGAGTAGAGGGTACATCTCATTATTACAGGCTTTGCTGCCAGGTTGGATTTTTCTGGTTTGCCCTGAGAGAAGGGCTTCTATCAGGGCATTTGGAAGTACTTTGTGTGGACTCTCTGGTGCCCCAGGAGAGCTCAGTCTGCAGCTTTTCCCTTTTGTAGGGGGACTAGGAGGTTTTGGCAGCTGGTTTTAGATGCTACTGAACGCTTGTGTGTTTGCATAGAGAATAAAATTGATATTAAATTAATTGACATTAATTTAACATCATTAATTTAATACTTAATATAAACCAAATTGTACCTCTGTTTTTTAATATTCAGCCACTCTTCTGGCTGAAAAAGAGAGCAAATAGATTTTAAAGTCTGAAATTGCTCTGATGATGACAAGTATGGTTCATCCACACTTTACCTCCCAAACATTGGCTGCAGTCGGGAGCAGAGATAAGGTGGAAAAATAAATTAATGACCTCATACTCTCACCTATTCCTTTGTGCTTAAAGGTCAGGGCAACAAGAACTCAGGAAGATATACCACACTATTGATTAGATTTAATGCAAATCAGTTATAGGCTGAGGCACGCAGCCATGACTCAATAGTTTGAGAAGTTACTCGACTTGCTTACATCACTGCCTGTCTTGATGGCACTAATCATGCAGTGCTGGGTCATCTTGATCTCTGATACCATTCATCAGGTGCAGATGAGAGAAGAGGGTTGCAATGTTATCTCTCTGCTGTGTAGTTTGACATAAGGACAGGTAAGAGCTAAGATGTGGAAGCAGTGGTGAGTAGAAATAACACTGCTTGGCTGCTTTTACTTGGTATGTGAATCAAGGAAGAAAAGCCAAGATGAGAACCCTATTAGTATGCAAAACATGTTGCAGATTATCTGCCTTCCTTGTGAGAGATAACAGAGCTACTGTGCAGCTTGGCACTGGCACCTTCTAAATTTATCATCTTTGGGGATTTTAATTACTGTGCAGGTGATGCATCTATTAAGCTGACACAGTCAGGTGATCCATGACATCTTTTGAATACCTCAAGATGCTGCAGATGTAAAAATTCATGGACCTTTCTTCAACCTTACCATGAATATCAGAAGCATAATAGCTCTCCCTGCTCTCAGTGCCTCTGTCAATCAGAAAATAAGACTCAGTCTTCTTACTGCCTGGGTCGTAAAACAACAGGTTCTCAGAGCATATTTCTGAAGTTCTTTGGTTGGGTGAAGGGCTGGGAGAGAACATTTGCCTGTGGAACCAGTGGACCACTATGAAAAGCGCAGTCTGTTGTGAAGAACTGGTAATGCTTAATTCTTTAGTCATATCCTTTGACTACCGTATTTTACTCTTGATCCAAACTGGCTGAAGAATGGTGGGCAGATTGAAAAAGCAGATGATGCAAGCTGGGCACAACTGATGTAGCTGGAATAATTGTGTGCTGGAGGTGCCAGTGGGAGAGTCTGCAGGTTGCCTGTGCCCATAGTGCTAAAGTGGGGTAGGTCTGTTAGTAGCATTGTTCACTTGTAGGAACTGGCAGGGTGCTGACTTTACCTTCTGTTGAAGACACATGGTTTTCAACAAGTTTGAACACTCAAAGAATGATGTAGCTTTTAACTGTTCATCTATACTTGCTGCTGTCCTGTAGTAAGCTCTGCTGACGTCCACACACCCACCCATCTTTAATTACAACAGCAGAACGCATGTCCTTTTTTCCTATGTAACTACTGGCCAAATCACTTAGATCAATCTCACATAAGTAGCTTTTGAGCTTGAGGAAGAGTGTATACTGCTGCTTTGGGAATGGAATATGTCCTGGAATACTTAAGCACGTAAAGATACAGCGTTTACACTAACTAGTTCTGCCACCCAAATGTGGGAGCAGAAAGGAAGGAGCAAACATCTCCATTTCTATAAAACATCTAGGGACTTTGATTTCTTAATAGAACAGTGACACAGCAACTTTCTCAAACTGCCTTCTGCCTCTTCCCTGCTGTCCTTTCTTCAGTCAAGAACATAAAGCAAAACCCTAGAGTCTTGAATGGCTCCTACAAAAAACGCGTTACAGGAGCGGAATCAGATTTGCAGTGGTGTTAAGGAAAATGGAAATAGTCATTAGTATTACTTGAAGTCCTTGTTTGACACCAATACTTTTTGTTTTTGTATCACTAAGGTGATACTAGGAAGGAAGGAGGTTCTTCTCTGCATTACAAAACAGGGTAGACACATCAGGTTGTATTGTGATCCTTACTCTGTTACTGAATTTGCTATACTATGTTTAAAAATAATCAGCTAGTGTCTTAAGCTGTGGTCGCATAAGACTGCAAACAAGACAGGATTTGAGTACAGATTTAAATGTTTATTGATCTGCTAGAATATTTTGAAGAACAGCTTTGCCCCACTATAGGCTAACTACAGGAAAAGATATGTACAGAGAAATTACAGGTCAAATAAATACTGCCTCTGTTCTTTAATATTTTCTTGCCTAACGTAAGCTAAAGAACTAAGGAGAAGTAATTCTTGCATGCTTTGGCTGTATGTGCATAGAACTTGGGGGAAAAATGGGGGTGGCAGGCTGAGGTGAGGAGGTTCTGTTTGAATTCTTTTCATGAACATATTTCTAACTGAGCTCAACAGAGAGAATGAAGTTTATTTAAACCCTTTTATCTTTTTAGATGCAGCCATGACGACAGAAGATGCCAGTCAGGCAAGCTATCTGACTAAGATGCAAGCTGGACTTAATGAATCATCTGCTGGTAATTGTTTTTTTTCAGTACACCTAAAGCTATAATACTCTTTCCTAGTGATACTAAGTGTCATGTAGAGTTTATATTTTCATACTAAAGTCTTTTCACATAAAACTGGGCCTCTTCAGAAGGAACAAAATTAAATATATCATCTAGGCCTTTCAAAGCCATTGCAAGAGCTTAAGTGTCGCAAGCATCTCAACGACTTCGGAAAAAGCTATCCAACTGCCAGTTGTGTGTTCTGTTGTCCTTATGCATATATGCTGTAAAAGCAGGCAGTGACCCTGGAGATGGGACAATACCCAAACTAGGACCATTGTGGGAGGTTCTGTTCTAGCACCTACACCTGATTATTTTTAACATGAGGACTCCTCCTTATACTCTTGTTTTAGTGAGAGGTACAATAATGCCCTTGCATCAATGAAGCCTGCTAATTTCATCTCCCTATTCTTTAAATTATGCATGTGTCAAAACCTTCTGTTGTCCCCACTCTTTATTCACCATATTCTGGACCTTCATTGCGGATTTGATGGGGAGCAGAGAGTAAGGTCCAGGCAAGAGAAGAAACTGATGATTCTTGATCCCACCTCTCCTTTTTCTGTAAAGGTCAGAACAGCAGGAATTCAACAGTGTACCAAAGATCATGTTGATTAATGCAAATCAGACATGGGCTAAGTTATATTTATACATGAATATAAGCAAGTTCTGACAAGTTATTCTGTCTACAGTTTGTTGGGAGATGAGAATGGTATATGTCTGGTGTTCATCTTCAGAGCTATTTACCACAATGTGTGTGAGCTAGCAATAGCTAATAGATTCAATAACTCTTTCCCTACAAAAGCACTCATACATATGAGCTAAAGTATGTAAAGTGTTTTGTACAACATGACCTCACCTGACTATTTTCATGTGATACATGAATTGAGGAAGAGTCAGTATGGGGATCCTATTAGTGGGCAAGACATTTTAAAGTCGTCTAGTTTTTTGTGGATGGATAACAACTACCATATGAACTGGCACTGGTGCCTTCTGAATCTATCATTGAGGCATTTCAGTAACAAACCAGGTGATGCGTGTACTAGACCAACATAAACTCAAGTGACCTATGACAGCCTTGGCATGCTGTCAAGGTGTTTGCAGACACAGACAGAGGAAGATTCCCCAGACTTCTTTCAGCCTTCACATGTTTTTTCAGGGGTAAACACTTGGACTAATTTGTTTTTCCATCAAGCAGGGATCAAGGCTTGCTTGTGCTCTTGTCTAGAGGAACAGGAATTACTGTCTAGTGCTAGGGGATAGCTTCATAATTTTTTGCTTGAAAAGCCATTTTGGACTAGTAGTTGAGATTGGCAGAAGTCTACTGTCAACAACTTCCAAACAAAATAGCCTGAAGCTCTATTTTTCTGCATCGTCCACCTTAATATACAGGTTTATTGTTACTTAAACTGGTTGAAGCATGAGGGGAGGTATGAAAAGGCAGATGGAGCAAGTTAGGCAAAAAGGCTGATTGCCTGTGGCATAGCATTCCTTGTGTTGTGAGCTGTCATGTTGATAAAGAAAACACTGGTTTACGGAACAGGCTAGCAGCTTGGAAAGCACTTAGTGCCTCAGCTTATGCTTGTTCAGAGACCTTTAGATGCAAGCCACTAGCAGGGACCTCCTTCAGCACAACTGGACTCCCTCAACTGTAGCCGAGAGGCGTGCGTTTAAGAACTTTACCTCAAAGTTCAGTATTTTTTGTGGGAAAAGAGAAGGAGTAATTCTGAGATCCAGGCTTTCAAAGATACTATTTCTACTGCACAGTGATCAACTCTGCCACCCAGTGCTTCTCTCAGTGAGAAGACTGAAGCTGTAGCCCAGTTTTCTCTGGTTTTCCAGCTATGGCTGGGAACCTTCTCAACCCATTGACGGAAGACAAAATGAAGCCCCATTCCTTCTGCAAAAGCTACGAGAATGTTCTCCTGTAATGCTGTATGATTAGGCAGACTCAATCCATAATTACTGTTTATGTATTTCTGGGATGTGTTATATAATAACTGACAATAAAATTACTTTGCAAGCATCTAGAACATGTAATGTATTTTATCTACCATGGGGTGGGGAGTAGGAAATCTCTATTTATTTTGTTTCTATTTACTTTCTATTTCATCACTAAATTAAAAGAAAATTATTTTTTTGGTAACAGGTTTGCTTTTTCACCTTTCAGAGCCCATGATAACTACAGGAACTGTCAACTGGCAAACTCAGGGGAGCCACTCGGATCATTTGGGACTTGGACATGATGCATCTACACCTGGTAAAAGCAATCGCATGTCTTAAATTCATAAATTTCAGTTACCCTAAGGCTCTGCCTTGATATTTTTTTAATCAAGGGGTCAGAGGACTTATATTAGTTAATAATTACTGTGATAAGCAGTTTCATGTTTAAAGCTGTATGGAAACTGACAAAATGAAAATTGCTAAAATTGTATTGAATTGACCTTACCTTTAAGCATGATTTCTAATGACTTTTTCCACAATGTGCTCCAGTTTACTAAGAACTTGCATGCAATTGTACACACAACTGTTTAATTTGTTTTGTAGATGTGGAAGTGTGATGCTTCTCTAGCTGGGCTACATCTGTTTTTAAAGCTGTAGCTTATTAATTGCTTTCTTGCTCTGTTCTTGAAATGCATAGAGCATGAGAACAATTACAGTGTGGGTAACAGACTGTTTATGCTTAACGGCCTGCCTGGTAGCTGTATTGAGGTTTGTAGAGCTTTATAAAGGTAGTTTCTGACTAGTATGCTATCCATAGCACTACAGAAAAGGGATTTTGCTGTCCATATTAAACCTTTTAAATGTAATTTTCCCTTGCAGAAGGGAAGGAGTTGGGCAGATGATGGTCAATATTGGGGTTTTTTTTCTGTATGGAAGGAAATTCCTTGCAGTATGACAGTTTTGTGGAGTGGTGAGGGACTCTGACAGTGTTCCAGTGGAGCACAGGGTGTTCTTGCGTCTGCGTTCATTATAGCTGCATCTAGATCAGGTGGTCTACCTCCAGCTTCCTGGCTGAGTTGTTAAATTCTAGTGGCCTTGGGAATGGTGTGTTCTGTCCTTCTGTTTCTTTTTATTTTTTCCAAAAATGATTACTTTTCCAAGTTCTCCTTAGGCATTGATGTAGTCCTGTTGGACCCACCTGTGAGCTATAGGTGACCCTTTCAATCAGGCTGTGAAATGGATAGTTACATCTCTTTGAAGAGTATTGACACTCACAATTACAACATTATATTAGAGCTAGAAACTGTCTTCTGAAGTGGCATAATTACTCTAACAGTGATCATGCAACATTGCTGCCTTAAGACTTTGTCTGTTAACACACAAGATATATGAAAGGATGTCCATAGTAGCCAGCATTTGGCAAGGTCCTTTTTTTTTGCCCTAAGATTACTATAAGAAATAATTGCAATACTGTATGGACATTCTGCTGTAGGATTAACTTCATAGGATCATAACGTATCACTTTGATTCCTCCACAACTTTGTTAGGTCCAGATCCTACCACACAAGAGGTGAAGCAGGCAACCAAAGAGAATGTGTCTAATCATACTTTTGTGAAGTATGAGATAACTCTACCTGGTAAGTGTGTTGTTTTCTCTTCTGGTTACATTATATTGAATGCCTATGAATGCACACAATCTTTTATGTTAGTTTAAGTATTTAGGATGGCACTTCTATGATAAAGATGCTCACAGTAAGCATGTAATGAGCTCAGTAAAAGGAAAGATGACTAAATTTATTGCACTGTTGAATATTGTTCTAGTAACCATTTCACAGTGGACAATGAGATTCTTACTTTTTTTTATTAAAATCACAAGTGAAAACAACCCATAGCTATTTGTTCCCCCAAGTAAATTCAAGTGACAATTTCTTTACACCAGTGAATCCACTTGGAGAGACCCTGTAAGCTAGGGTACTTGTTAACCAGCAGGTGTTAGTCAGCTTTGCAGCATTACAGGAGTTAAAGCATGGAAAAAAGGCAAGAGAAGCCTCTTCCTAAGCTAAAGTTGCCAGATAAGTCCCCAGTTGCCAGATAGTCATGTATAACTAATTTCTTTGAGAACTGGAAAAACTGATCTTACTGAAATGTCTCTCAATTGGAGGAGATCAGTTAGAACTCCTTTGCAAAATACAAGTATGGTATTCTTGGGACATAATTGCACAGCATTTATGCTGTATTGTTTTTTCTAGCAAAAGCTATCTATTGGCAGGTACTGTCTGTCTTGTTCTGTTACATGTATTCTTGGTACGGAGATGCCCCAGATACCAGTCTTGCTAGTGGTTAATCTTCAACAGCATAAGATTTTCATGTCCCATTCATTTAATGTGCGGGTTTATGCTTAAAATAATCTCAAAAAGTATGGATTCTATTTTAAGCCAGTGTAATTAATCTAACTGTAAAACTTTTTTGCTACTGTGAAACCAATTCCATTTGCAAAATTACTTTGATCATAAACAACCTCAACAAAGTGAGTTATGCTTGGCTTATTTATTGAGTGTAATGGCTCTAATAAATGAGTTGCAGTAACTGACTTTGCTCTGCTATGGAAGACCAAGGTGTTGCACCTCTAAGTTTAACTCCAGTTCAGCAGATCGCTATTATTTTGGCTGGGACTTGGAGTTCTAGGCACAGTGTTCTGCTGCCTGTAAATGTCTCTGCCAGACCCAGTAAAGTTCAAATATTCTGTGGGAGCTTCCGGTGCTTCCACTTCAGCCAGACTTTGCCGCTTCTTAGAAATGACTTGCATTATTAAGTCAGTGAGCTGTACTTTAAAACTTCCTTTTGTCTCAGAAAGCATTTGAGCTGTGAAATACAGCTGTACTACTTTGACCAAGTACTACAGGGTAGGTCTAGAACTGAGATGAGGCCTGGAATAAATTTTCATAGAGTATTCAGATGGACTAAGAACAGTTGTATTGAGAAGGCATGAAAAAAAAAATAATTAAGAAATAAAATCTCAGTGCTGATGGGTACAAAGCCAGATGTTTTTACAAAAGGCAGTTTGTATGGATCAGAGAAGATACCTGATGTTGAAACCCTACTTCTTGGTAAATGGGTTTGAAGTGAGTAGCTGTAGCATGAAAGGCCAGATCCAACAATGTTAAGGTTGTGGATTTTATCAAGAACTTCATTAGCAACAGGAGATTACCTATGACTCATAGTATCATGAAAATCAGCAGCTGATTAAAACCTGGATGTTTATAGATATTTACAAGTCTAACTTTTTATATTAATGTAGCTTTTTATATGCTTACTAATATTTTTAATCCAATAAATCCCATTTTTTTTAATATCAATGTGAAATCAGAAAGGAAGTTTAGACTGAGAGCAGACATTGTTCCGCCTGGTGAGAATTAAGTACTTAATATATTTTGTTTCTGTATTAGAGGCCTCCAGGAAGTTTACCTACAGAATGGAGTGATTTTAATTTGTGTAATGGATGTCTATCATAGCTATGTTATGGTATAAGAAAGTTACTGTTAAACTCCGATGGTCTGAATTTGCAGTTTTATTCCCTGAAAAGTATAACAGCAACTCTGTGTCCACCTGTAATTCAGCATATGTAAAACACAACCTTTGAATTCTCCCATAGAATGAAGAAATTCATGTTTCAGAAACTTTTTTGCCTTAAACTTCTTTTTAGGTGTTTCTAGTAAGTCCGTAGAAGAAACTATCACTTTGGATAGAGCAACTAGAATTGAACTGTCATGCAGATTGGACCATATGTATTCCAGTTTGAAAAATTTTCAAGTGACTTGGAGGAAAGGGAATGAAACAATCAGACACATCAGTAAAACTGAAAAGAGCTGGAGCATTCAGTAAGTAGCATTATTTACAATTTGACTTGCAGGTTCTAATGAGTTATCACACACCTATACCCTGCCCAATACTAGTCACATATATATTAGAGCCAAATGCAGTGATTCATAGATGCCCATAATTGACATACTGAAGCTGCAGGAAAGGCAAAAGGCTGCAGTTACCTCAAGTCTGGATAAAGAGCTCCTGCTCTTCCTCCAGTGCTGGAAAAACAACATTTTTTTCAAGTGAAGAATATAGTATAAAGACACAGCTCTCTGAGATCCAGTAACTCTGTTCAGTAAGTGGAGTAGTAATATCAGTTTGAGATGGCTAAAACATCAATTGTTTTTCTTCTGTTTTCCACATTTTATTTTCCACCTCAGTACTGCTTTGCAGAAGTCTAAAAGGCATCAATGGCCAGTTTTTTTCTTCATAATTAGCAGAAGAGAGAGAAGAAATTGGCTTTGCAGTAAAGATGTTTAGGATTGTTTAAAAGGTTTTCTTAACTTTCAAATTTCTACAGAGACTCATGGCATGTAGAAAACCTTCTTCAATTGATACAATTTACTGTTGGACTTCAAAAATATGTCAATGGGTTGATTTTAGCCAAGTAGTCTCCAGCTGATTTCTGTATTGCTTTGGTTTCTTAACATCAATAATATTTATTTAAAATGGGATAGAAAACGTGATATACAGGAACACAACCATGTGAGTCTTCTTCAAAGTGACTATGAAATGTGTACTTTGCCAGCAGAGAAGATGATGGACTTCGTTAGATGGCCGCCCTTTAAAACTGTTCTGTGTTGAAGCTATGCCAGCCATTGACTGACTGGCGTTAGAAAGAACAAACCAGAAAAATAATCTCTTCTGAAGTCTTACATAACACATGGTGAACCCACACCTCATTCCGTAACCTGCTTAAAGATGTTTGGCCTTCTGTGAGTGGCAAGGGTGAAAATGGTATTTGTGTTCCCAAGGGTGCTTGGGCTCTTCTGTTTTCTTAAAAATGTCATGCTATTTCTACATTGGGATAAACCTGGATCCTAGTGTTTCAGCAACGTGTGTTCTCTTCTGCATTTACTAATTTCTGCTGATTTCTTTAGAAGGTTAATAAGCAGTCACTGATAGTTGTAGCACAAAAGAACATACAAGCAAAATAGCAAATTGGTGAAACTTTTTTTTTTAAGATTGGAGATCTTGGATAACAGTAATCTGGGAAGTTACAATTGTACTCTGAAAGGTGAAGAAGAAATCAGTGCTGTGTTTCATTTACAAGGTAATTGTATTTAATCTATTTCATTTTTATTTTTTGTAATTTTCTTCCCTTGACCATCAAAATCCCTTATTAATATGGTTTCTGAATAGTATGTAAATTGCAACTTAATTTGATAGACAATGTCTAATACAGTCAACTATCAAAGGCATTTCTGTAGCATGGAGGGAAGAAGAATTTTGAAGTGAAAACTAAAAGTATTTTTGAGAAACATGCTCTTTTGCTCATTAACAAGTTAAACCTACTTTTTTTCCGAAATGAGTAACTGATTTCCCATTCCCTCTCCATTCCTACAGCAGTAGTGAGTACTTACCACTTTCTAGGGGGTGGGAGGAGAGGATGGTATCTCAGATAAATTCTTCAAAAAACAGAGCAAATGACTCAGAAGTTTGGCCTGAGATTTGGTGTTACAAGAAGAGCAATGATTGGCAGAATGGAGGCAGATTTTTGAACAAATTAAGTAGTATTTCTGAAACATGAAATTATTGAATCTTTCATTCTATATAATATAAGGGCAACACACATTAAAAGTTAGTGTTTCATTGGACAGTGTAAGTGCCCTTTCTTCTGGTTTGTATTTTCTTGTCCAGTAATGTTGCCCCTGACAATAGTAGATGAAATCCAGTTGAATGGAAGACGTGGAAATGGAAAAAGACATGAGCTGTTGAGAACCTTCATCTCTAATGAGAGCTATTCCCTTCTTTGTTCCCACCATCTGAATTTTGCGAAAAGCAAAGCAAGCATTTGATCTGTGCAAGCTCCATGGACTGTGGAGATTCTTCCTGAACACAGGCATCTAAAAACTGTGACTCTTCAAACAACTACCCTAACCTCAGCTGAACTAACCATCAGGGCCTTAAAACTCAGTGCTGTAAGCTGCCTTTATTCAGTGGGATATGTGGTCATATGACTTGAGGAAACTCATGTATGTTCAAATCTGGAATAATGTCAGTATCTGCTTTCAGACCTTCAGCCAGGGGAGAATAGTTTGCAATACTGAAGAAAGACAAAAATTGTAGTTTATTCAGACCTTCTAATCTCTAAAAATGATCATATATTTTTCTTGTCAACATGTGGGTAAGGTTTAGTTGAATTGCTACCGAAGTCTGTTTAGATTAAAAAGAAAAAGTCAAAGGAGACATTATTGTTTTGAAAGGATATGATAACTGTTTCAGTAAGGACAGGAATGACTCAACAGGGAAGTAATCTTTTCCAGAACAGTGCATAGACTGGTTGATTTATTACAAGAAGATGGGAGAATTGCTTCACAATGGTTGAATGCTGCCACTTCTGATGCAGTAAAAAGTTCTGGCTTGACACTTCTCAAGATTAATGCAAGAGTGAAGGAAATAGGAAAGAGAAGTCCTTGAATCTTCTAGTCAATGCAGAGAGAACAATTCTCAAACTGAAATATGAGTAATGTGTTGGTGTAGACTCAGTGGCTAAAGTCATCACTGCTGTAACTAACTGCAGTAGCTTTTCCACTAGGCAGTTGAGCATTACTGGATGTGTTGCCTCTCTTCCCCTTCCCCGCATCCTGGCTTGGCATAACCCTGCAGATTTTGAGTTAAAATTTTACCCAGGTCTGCAGAAAAAAATAAGAGATGCTTATAGGACATACAAATTATTAAACATGGAGACCATTTGTGGGTATTTTAAAATAGTGTGAAGTGTTGTAATAGCTATATTAAAGGGTAGAATAGATTAGTATCTGTTTGCCCTTTGAGGAATCCTTGAACAGCTGTCAAGATATATGCACTATGTAACAACTCTGGTCTTTAAACCAGTGTGGAAATCTGACTGGCATAAATGCTGGTGCGATTACCTGTCTCTTTATCTCTTAAACAGTGGGGTTTTTTTCTATGCATCAGCAGTGTTTTGTCACCAAATTCTAGATGATCTACTTGCAAAAGTACCCGGGACAAAGCACGTTATTTCCTTGCACACATTCAAGGATTAACCAGTTCTATAGAGCCAGAATTCATGATGGATATTCCTGTCCTTAGTCATGGCTGATGTGGTTGCATGTATTGCTGGTGTGCCTGTAGCTGTGCTTAGCTACTGATCAGCATGGCTGAATCTTTTTGACTACCATATAAACCTGTTGTACTCAGTGTAAGGGTTTGTTATTTGTTTTCATATGTAGGGACTTTTTTCCCAACTTGCTTTTGGTCTTGTCTTCTATATATTGGAAAGTGTCAGCAGCTATTAATGTTGTCCCTTTTACTCACAGTAGTGAAGATACTCTGCCACTGCTCTTTAAAAAAAAAAAAAAGAAGATAGTGTTCAATGATTTAAAACAAATACATATGGACTGAGAAGACCTCACTAGTAATGAGGCTGGATTGATGTATGGTACAGCAAGTTCTGAGGTTGTAAGCAATGTTTTTATTAACAAATTGGTTTCATAGATATTTCTGAAATGGAAATTTTTAAGTTTGAATACTCAAGAGAAGTGCACTCTCTGGGACAATTAATTTGTGCTCGGCCAGGCAAGAAGTGGAGGTAACAAGAACAAGCTTAGTTTATACCAAATTATTCCATCATAACTGCTGAAAGAGATTTCTTGGCCTGTTTAGTCTTGTGTGACCAATATAATTTAAAAGATGTACTGGATATGTACTTACAAGATAAAGCAATGAAAATTGAAGTAGAACTTTAAGTAAATGGATCTGAGGAAAGCATGCTGATAAACATCCTAATAAAGATGGAAAGAAGGGGAAAGAGGAAATACGTACGCCATGATATATTAGCTCAGGTCTAACTGTATCTGTGGGATGCCCCAAAATACTCAACAGCCTCTTTTTTTTGGCTTTTGCTCTTGGAAGTTATGGTTTGAGAACCCATAACAATCTATTGTCGTTTAGACAACTATTCTATCACCTGATGACCCCTCCACACCCGGAAAGGGGAATTGGGGAACACAAAGAAACACAAGGGTTGAAATATAAATAGATTTAATAGACTAAGAATAAATAATTAACAATAATACTAAAGAACCAGTATTAATCCCGATACTGATATAAAATATGCAAGAGTTATACTCAGCCAATCATATCAGCAGGAAGCTGTGCACTCCCAGCAGGGACAGCAAATGGCGGTCACTGCGAGTACAATGGCTTCAGGAGGAAGGGAAGGCCTCAGGGGTCTGGCACCGGGGCAAGGAGTCGTCTGGACTGCTGCCATCAAGAGAGAGAGAGCTACGCAGCAAACTTTTCTAATTTATATTGAATGTGACGTTCATGGTATGAAATAATCCTCTTGGTCAGCCTGGGTCAAATGCCCAGGCCTTGCTCCTCCTTGTCCCTGTGCCTGGCAAGGCTCAAAAACGCTAACCTTGAATCCCACAGAGCCTGGCTGGCTGTAAAGTAAATATTTTCAAATTCAGACACTAGGGTCTTCTAAAAGTGCAATTTTCCCCATCAGTAGAAGAAAACTTTGTCCTGTATCTTTCAATCCAGGACAGAAGTCTCTGGGGCCTCTACAGTTTTAACAGCTAGGACATGTAGGTCTAAAGTTATAATCTGATGTCATGTTTCTTGTGGCCAGTTCTTAGCAACATTGGGCCAAAAGTTGTTTTTATTGGCATGCACCCACAAGTCATTACTTCAGCTTAGAAAGTGTTTGTAACTACAAAGCTCACTCAATCTACAGTTTTGTCTTAATTACAAAAAAATTCTCTATATGCACAACTTGCCAGATACCATTATGTAGCAGCATTATGGCTGGAATAGACTTCTATCAGTGTTTGCAGATTGAGTAAAATAGCAGAAAAATTGTGCTTCTTTCTAGTCTACTAGAACTGAAACATGTAGCTCATAGCTGTCAAGGATGGGGAAGAGGAAATGTGCAAGGGTAGAAATCAGAGTCTGATTATCATTTGGTTTTCTGTATTAACTGGCAATTTACCATCATATAGCAACTGAGAACAGGATTCTTGTAGTCTTCTGCACAAATTATGCATATGGAATATCATCCTGAAATGACTGCTCAGTTAGGATATGTCATAAATGATGGAATCATCTGTGTTTACAGGAAAAGGAAATGAATGGACTACTATAGATACATACCTAAATATATTTTATCTTTTGTAATACTGTAATTAAAACCTGTAGGTCTGACTTGATGAACTTTTTTCTACTTGTTCTTAGTACCAAAAATTGAAGGAAAAGAAAAACCCATTATCAGTTATGAAGGAGATACAGCTGTAATGGTTTGTAAAAGTTTTGGCTATACTCCCATTGCTTGGACCTGGTATGTGACCAATGGAAGTGAACAGGTAAGGTTTCCATCTGTTGGCCAAGAAAACCATATTGCAAAAACCAAGTAGAGACACTTTGTGAAGTATAATGACTCTTCACTCTATGCTCTACAAATTGTATTTCCATTAAAGTTAATGTAAATCTCTGTACATGCAAAAAAAATTGTGATATTTAAAGTATTTGTTATTACAGGGATGTAGTTTTTGCTCTGGCTTGTATGATGTTTCTTCTCCAAAATCTCCCTGCCATAATCTTATAGACCAGATAAGAGTAAAACAAATCAGACAAGCCTTGAGGCACTTGTTTTTACTATATTAATGATTATGAATGATGCTATATTGCTCAAATAATACTATTTGATATTAAAAAAAAGTATCTTATAGTAGAAGGCTTTAAAGACATGTCAGGAATTGGAGGCTTGAGGGAGAACAGAAGCATCTCCCTTCTCTTCTACTTCTCCAGCTACAAGTAGTTCTATATTTCCCAGCCTGTATGACCTAGGGTACTGGACTGAAGGAGGTCATCCTGTGGTGGAGTCTGCTGTCAGGCTTGGTGCTGAAGGAGCTGAAATCTCTTCTTGCTTAAACTCCAGCCTTAAAAGCTGTGATGAAAAATCTGAGTCCGCAGTTTTCCTCTTTCACATATCCACTCAGGATCCCACTTAGCCTTGGAAGCTTAGCCACTTAGTTCTAGCCCTTTTCTGGGGGAAGCACTGTCAACTGAGAGGAGGTAAACAGATCAGTCTCCTCTGTACTGCTGGAGAGTAGTGTTGACTTGTAGACTATCAACATATTTTCCAGGGAAGCAGCATTCTTAGCTCAAATTCCTTGAAAGTGTATGGTTTGTACTGTGGTGAAACCTGGACGTTATATCCAGACACCTAATGCTGCCTTTGGTGGAGAGTCAATAGAGTCAAGGGTACCTTTCATCTGATCTTAAATAGACAAAAGCAGCTTGGACAACTTGCTCACTGAAAGTGCTTGTTTTCCTCCATTGAGTGTGAAGGGAACCAGGGTGGCCAGCTGAGATAAGTCCTTCCCTTGGAGGTAGACTAATCATGCTTCAAGTGCTACTTTGTCTTAACACATTTGACATCTCTCTACGTAGAACTATCTGAGAATATAAATACTTTGTTTAACATGTTCTCATTGCATTAATAAGAACTTTAATCTATTTTTTTTTGTTTTCAGATTGCCATTAATGACTCTTTGCTGGCAGACAAGTATGCAATTAATAGAGTATCTGCCAACGTAACCCATCTGAAGGTATTGCAGCTCACCAAGGAAGATGATGGTGTATATTGGTGTGAAGCTGCTTTTGAACTAGGGAAAAGTAAAGGAAAGCTGAAGCTTAAAGTTCTGTCCTTCATGGTGCCTCTCAAACCCTTTCTAGCAATTGTGGCTGAAGCTATTATTTTAGTAACTATTGTTTTCCTTTACGAGATATATTCAAAAAGGAAAGAGAAATGTGCAGGTAAGTGTTTATGGTTTTTCTTTTAGTCTTTTCTAGCTTGCCACTGAAACTGCAGCCAAAGGTAGAAAGGCATGACCCATAGCACTTCATATATGATGTTCAGTGTGATTTTTACATCTGTGGTTTTTTTTGATAAAATACTTTCTTCTAGAACACTGCATTATTTTAGATTTTTCCGTGAGCCTTGAATTCAGACACAAAGTGCTTTCAATAAGCAATACTTTCCCATAAAGGGTTTGATATAGTCCTTAGCTTTTCCTTAAAGACAAGGGAATTTAAAGGCTATCCCTGTCTGGGCAATGCTTTGGAATAGAACCAGCTGTTAGCCATCTTGATGGGCGAAACTTCTATCAGGAAACTGAGTAAGAGGGAAAAAAATGCATTAAAATAGGATGTACTAATTTCGGTTGCTGAAACTACGGCGTACATAGGTGACCCAAACTAGATGTGCAAGATAAAACAAAAGTGATGTATATACATAGATTTTATACATGTGTCTGTGCTTTATACATACATAAGTATTTTTCTATATTTTATACATTATGTATTATATAACATGATGGGTATTAAAAGCAGATTAATAAAACTTTATCAAAGTAAGTTTTTTGACAAATTTGTGGGTAATCTCATTTAATAGAGTAACCATAATTTGAATTGCAAATTTAATAAAACTAATAAAATGAAAAAATAAGACTTTGCTTTGGTTATATCTGGAAGAAATAATATAATTAAATGCAATAACTTTTCTAGTGTTTGTTAAATTGACACCTTATAATTCTTTTTGTTATGCAGAAGATGAAAAGGAATTTGACCAAGTTGAGCAACTGTAAGTAACAAATTTATATACTATAGTTAAGTATTTGCTCTTTTGCATATTACAGTGTGTTGTATAAAATTATACCTTGTTGTTGACCCAGTGGGTAATGTTTTATGATGAATGTGAAAGTACAGTTTATTACTTTCCTTGACACTTCCTAATTCCAGAGTGTGCAGAATGCTGTTTTCTACTTCTGGTGTTTGGAAGTTATTTCACTTTCTTATGAGGCATCATGTGTCCTCATTATAAACTCATTCTAAAAGGCTGTAACTGTGAGGAAAATCATTTTCAGGTGGAAATTTTGCAGAACAGGCTGTGAAATGTTTTTAATATGCATTTTTTTTGCCCGTATTAACATACATTTCTCTCACTTGCATGTGGTCAAAGCCCCAGCTGTCCTAGGTAAGCTGGAGTTACTGGAGTGTTGGGAGCTGGTGGTGTTGGCTGGTTTGGTGGTAACCCCAACCTCTTTGGTGGGGCCTCTCACTGCGGTGGTAGCTCAGGCTCCCTGGGCACAGGAAGGGTTGCACTGCTGGAGCCAAAGGAGCAGATGTAGGCACTTGTGTTGGTGCTCTGCTGCTTGAGGGTTGGTGCTCCTGTGCTGGCTGCCCCTGCTTAGGATTATGCATTTCTAAAGGCTTGCTTGTTGAAGTAACTTCTAATTCTCTCTATCTGTCCATCTTTTGAAGCCTAGTTGCTTCAATTGACCTGTTAACTTTCCTTTTGTTTTAAGATGCAGCCTAGCAGTTCATCTTCTCTTTAGATGTGTCCAGTCTATTCCAGTTTTCTTTCCCCTCAGTCTATTCCCTTCTCCTATGTCTATCTACCTCTTTTTCCCTCTGAGTAGTGCTGTCTTTCCCTTTTTTAATTTCTTGCTGCAGTGACCTTCTTTGTTTCCCTGGGTTGTATTTGCTTTCCCATACCTTTTCCCAGTGCTAGTTGAAAACATATTTTAGTGCTTTTCCTCTTGTCTAAAGAGCTTTAAAGCTGTAAATCAATTATACTATAAAGTAGGGATATGTCTTGGGAATATAGTGTGCTGTTATACTGCTGAGTGTTTGGGGATATGTCTTGGGTTGAAAATTGAATAATTACCCTTGTTGCATAGCCCTGCTTCTTATAAACATGCTGAAACTGTACTACAATAGGATTTTAAGAGTACAGGGGACTAAAATAATGTTTTCCTACTTTATGAGATGTGGGATGTGGTTTTGATCAGCTGCTTGAGCTTTCCTTTGGAGTTCTATCTTAGGTAAATGCATATGTGGAAAGTCTATTAAACCATGTATTTCTTGCTTGATTTTAGTAACTGAAAGTTATTTCAATTACTGACTATGTAGAAGATAGATTAGTGAACCAGAGAGAATGGCTTCAAAGGAACTTTTCTGGTCTGTTATGACAAGCAATGACTAATACACAACTGAACTTGGTTGAGGAGGCTATAATTAAAATGCCATATCCAACAGTGTGTTAGGTGGGAGGCTAATATTTGGGAATAGAATACTTTTTTTTTTAGCAAGAGAATTGTTAATTCAAGTCTGGTTGTGACCAACACCATATAACTAGTGGTAGGTACTCCAGAAGGAGCAATCATGACTGTTTCAGCCCATATTCTGAGGATGTTGAGCTGTATATTACTTGTATATTATTTGAACATTCACTTTATATACAAATTCTATGCACTGAATGAAATGATAGTGTAGCAATAATTTCTGGGAATACTATCCCTGTTATGACTTCTGCCCAGAACTTTGGGGGATTTTTGAGGGGATTGAGTTAAGCCTTTACTACTTGGCTGAAAAACTTCTAGTCATTATTTTGGTTCTTTAAATTTTGTTTAATCTTGTTTTGTATAACTTCACATGCTTAAAGAGTAAATAAAATACATTTTAGGATGTACTTTTTGATTGGATTGTGGGACTGGAATGACATAAACATAAAAGTTGAGTTTTGAAATTTAACCTCTCTTTTTATAGTAAATCAGAAGAAAACAATGGTCTGGAAAACAGTAGCACTAGGCACAGGAGAATTTAATCCTGTTCCGAAAAGGTAAGTAAGAGTTGAAAGAGACTAGTGTTTACTTTCCTCTTGTGTGGCCTGATACAATGGCAGAAATCTACTGTACCGTCTGGAAAACAGTAGCACTAGGCACAGGAGAATTTAATCCTGTTCCGAAAAGGTAAGTAAGAGACTAGTGTTTACTTTCCTCTTGTGTGGCCTGATACAATGGCAGAAATCTACTGTACCATCCCAACCTGTTCTTTTTTGATGTGGGGACAACATAGTAATAAAGCCATTGTTTAAATAAAACAATATATGGTCATTCTTAATGAAATAACAGGAAGAAAGTGAGTCCAAAACCTTTTAATTCAATACTGTTGTTCCACCATTGTGGTCTAACAGTTCTGTTTACCCATGCAGTTCTTAAAATAGGACCCAGATTAACCTGCTTAATCGCTTGGCTCCTGATTGTGAAACATTTATGTGAATGCCAGGGTGGGTGCTGAGATGTGTTAGAATTGCTGATGTATCCAAAATCCTGCTCGTTCAGGCTGTATTTTTGGGTGTCAAGTGAGTCTATGGAGGAAGGATGCAACTGTACTACCAAGTGGGAATGTGGCAGTACCAGAGATACAAAACAAAGGATTATAGGACTTTAGAACAGAAGACAGATCTTAATAGATCGTGACTGAAGGGATTAGGGGTAGAAGCAGCTAGCAGAGGATATGTAACCCTGTGGAAGCTAATGAACTTCCCTGATTCTCTGCCCTCTTTACAGTCTAATTACAGGCTGCTTCTACTTGTGCCAGCTGGAAGTGCTTGTCAGAGGATGGTCTGTCAGTTGAGGACCAATCCTACGCACTCTAACTATTTCCCCACGTTATTCCGCCTCTGCATCTGGCACCCCAGTCTCTCAAAATGAAAGGTGCAAGTGACTTTGCACTTATGTCACTGCTGTTACTGTTTTTCTTCATCACAAGATATCTACCTGAAGGAAGATTGTTTCTGTACCCTTTGTTTTAAAGAACAGAAAAGTGTCAGGTGAAGTTCATATAAACAGAGTAACAAATCAGAAAACAATCAAGAGCAAATACTTTCCAAGAATGTATTTTCTTCTGTCTCCTGCATGTTCTTGTTGATTGCTGTGACTTAAGTTCCCAAAGATTTATCCCATATTGGATCTAAGGCTCTATTCTTGTAACGTCATTCTGGCCTATGATGCTCAGTGAATCACTAAGGATTCTGATTCGCAAATTAAACCATTCAAAAAAATTTGGAAAGTATACATTGGAATGAATTTATTTTCAAACAAATATGGGAAAACATTAAGCAACAAAATAACGGTATTAATGTTATAAGGAAATGTGTTTATTCTCTTTTAATTCAGGGGATTTAAGCCAACAGAAGCGGAAATCATCGCAAGCTACAGAAGATGTATGGGGCTATGCATTTTAAACATCCACTATAACTCCTCTACACTTACGAGAAATAAAATGCTTTTAAAATAGTTGTGAAACTGCTCATTTTATACAGACAATAATGCATTCTGATATACTGCATTTAAACCTTTGCTGTCTGTAACACTGTTTGTCAGTTTGCTACTTAAAGGTGACTTTTATGTGATCAGGCTTTCAGTTGTTTTAGGACTTACCTGTTTGATTTTATGTCCTAAATCAAAACTGACCTTGCACTCACTGAATGAACGGGTAATACAAAATGGGCCTATTATCTACATGTTATAAAGCTGGGCTTGCAAGATAAAGTATTCTCACCAAAGAAAATGCCTTTTACTAGCAAGTGAAGTGAATGTGACAGACATTTTTACCAAAGAAACAATGAAAGGGAAATCTTTATCATTTTTAAATGAAACATTAACAGTTTTGCAATCTGCTCTGAACACTAAAATGTCTTCACTTAAACTTTTCTTAGTGCCATTTAAATGAAAAAAGGGATATAGGTACATTCTGAAGACTTCAAGATACAAATTCTCTTAAGATGCCTGGCCATATGTCTGTGCTACTATACTGTAATTCTAAATAGACTGAACACTTAAATACTGACTGATCAGATATTGCAGCAGTGTTTCAGAGTAGATGAAAAAAGCAAAGGGGATACAGTACCATATAATATAACTGAAATAATTCCTTATGCTTGTACAAATTACTGCAGGATCTAAGGGCTGCAAAACAAGTTTTGTGATTATAATTTATACAAAACACAGAAATTTCAAAAATATATCTGTGTGGTTCTTGTCATACATTCTATCTAGTTAGTACTCTTACTTCTTGCAGCCTACTGTATTGTGGTTTAAACTCCTCTCAGAGCAAAGAGAAGGTCTTCAGCAGCTGAAATTTTCAGGCTATAGGATAAAGCAACATGAATACCACTTCTCTCTTATATAAATTTGTGATGCTGCTGTTATGACTTAGCTCTTCTAAAGCAATATCGAAGTTGCCATAATTCTAAATATACCATTTAGTTACATTATGCATTCAGCCTTTGCTTGTTAATCCAAAAGAAAAATAAGAAAAGCTGCCTTCTTAAGAAAGGGAAAAGTAAAGTCTTCAAAAATTTATTATCTCAACAAGAAATGTAAGAAAAAACAGGCAGCATTTGCAAGCTGCCTAGGGAAGCCGAAGGAAAAAGCATCTAAATAGAATTTCCTCAAACTGATAATTTCTCTTTGAACATAAATAAGGGCATACAGAAAAATAAAAGTTAACATTTAATTCCCTTCCTTTTTTTTTTTTTTTCAATTTTACTGTTCTTATGATGTTTTCAATCAGAAGCCTGGCATTGACTGTTTTTTGGGGAATGGGGGCAAAAAAATCTGGTCTGATCTATCCTCTTTGGTTTTTCATAACTTACTCAGCAGCTTTAACCACTAAAAGTTAAAGTCCAAATGAAAAAATGATGGGAAGTATGTAGGCATTAAGGGATTGACTGTCAGGGCTGAACACTGATAAAGATTTCCCTTGCTAATATACTGTGTTTGTTGTATTTTGCCTTGGAGTTTCTATGCAATATAAAAAGCAGACTGCATTTACAGGTTTTTATATTTATGATGTTTTCAATCAGAAGCCTGGCATTGACTGTTTTTTGGGGAATGGGGGCAAAAAAATCTGGTCTGATCTATCCTCTTTGGTTTTTCATAACTTACTCAGCAGCTTTAACCACTAAAAGTTAAAGTCCAAATGAAAAAATGATGGGAAGTATGTAGGCATTAAGGGATTGACTGTCAGGGCTGAACACTGATAAAGATTTCCCTTGCTAATATACTGTGTTTGTTGTATTTTGCCTTGGAGTTTCTATGCAATATAAAAAGCAGACTGCATTTACAGGTTTTTATATGAATTTATCATTGATATAACAGCATTTTTGTTTTAGCAAGTATATGTTTGCAGTTTAAAAATATTTAATCCTGCATATTAATTGTTTGAAACAAACCATTTTATTTTTTTAGACAGTAGGCTTTTTTGTAGGAAATTAGGTAGTTAAAAAGTAAGCTTGTTTATAGATCTAAGAATTAGTTCTGAATAAACCAAAATGCAACAAAAATGAGGCTAGGTAATATCTGGAAAAAATCCCACATTTTAAATAGAAATGGTAACAACTTATTTCTACCTTCACTGAGTGTTCCTACCTGATCATGAAATAGTGGTACGAAGTCTTGGTCAACTTAAGAAAGTTACATGGAAAGATACTCTTTTTGGTGTTAGCCAACAAGGGCTGCAGTGAAGGCAGGCAGGAACTGGAAAACCTGGATTAATGATGGATTTTAGATATATGACGTGTGTTCCTCCTGTCTGGACTGTATTAGAGTTTGGTCAAATTGGCTGCTGTAGTTGTAGTTTTGTCTTGAGCAAGCATGTTCTGCTTGGCATGTCTGCAAGGGCTTTGGTGTTTATTTTTACATTGGCAAGCAGTTTCTTCATCTTGGGGAAGTTGCATTATTCCTCATATATCTGCCTACGTTCAAATCTTCTTGGGTTCCTCTACAGAGGGAATAACAAACAATACTAAATAATATTACATAATTGAAGTTATGACCGTTAATTATGCCAAAGACATAAACCCTACTTCCCTAGTACAGATACCACCTAGGAAGCTTTGGAAATCTAGAAATGTGTTTTATGAGAAATACATGTTGTATATGTTCAAAACATTCCTGGTGCAGTTGCTTTGTATATATGTTTCATTCATAGCCTTCAATAGAACAAAAACTGCGCAACTTCAAAAAACCAATTCTCTAGGCAATGACTTTTTGTTGCATTCAAGCCAAGAGGTACCAAATGAGAGCCAAAACAATTCTGAAGATATTTAATTCAAACAGCAGTTAGAGCTAGGTGTAAGGATTTGCAAAATTAATTTTAATAACAAATATTATGTAATAATTGACGTATGGCTAGGCTGGGTCTAACCATTACATTTGTTGGGCAAATCTTGTCTTCCAAATCTTTTGTTTTGTTGCAAAAGGTGATATGTTACTGGTTTCTATACCAACAAAAGCCTTATCCATTTCATAGAGAAAAAGATTAAAGTCTGCAAATGAATCCTGAAAGGCTGTTCTGTGATGCTTTGAACTGGTCACTGCAAATTTCTCCTTTCCATAGGTCTGAGGTAGACACAGACAACTGTGAGACCAGATTCCTAGTGAAGCATGACAAATATTAGAAGAGCTTCCAAGCTGTCAGCTCAAATGGAACTGTATGTGTATTTCCTTAGGCCAGAGACCTACGGATTGCCCAGTTGTGGGACAAGGCAATTAAGTGAGTAGCTTATGGGTCATTTGTCAGTCATGAGGAAGAGTGGAAAAACACATCAATATTGATACTGAAATCTGCATCTGTGTGCCTCTGTTTTTTGAGCCAAAGAAAATAAGCTTTATATTCTGCCTTTAAACTAACTGTCAAAACTTTTCAACGCTACTGAGCAACTAAAATCGGGAAGAAACTTGATTGGTGCCTTCTCTGTATGGGGAATTTTTCAACTGAGTGATTCTAAATGTTGAGTTACCTAGCACATGCCGGCTGACCGCAATTAACTACATCCTGTTGCAGTTCTAGCTGGGAGCTCCTCAAAAGTAGGAGGGGGCAAGGACTGCGGAAGAGACCAGTTGAGAATGGTTGTTAGGGACATGGAAAGAACCTCCAGGTACTCTACAGGGGTCCCAAGGGACAGATGGCAGAAGCTGAGATAATTTGAAATTAGATGCATACAGGGAAGGTAAGTGCAAATCTGTAGGAGACTCAGTGGGTTCTTTAGCTGTGCCATTCAGAGTGTTTGCATAGGAAGTTCTGTATGGTAACTGAAACCAATCTGCTATTGCTAAGAACTTACACAGGTGAAACCACAAATCCAAGTAATATGTTTCATAAGAGAATTGGAAGTTGTGTCCTTTGAAAATGTTTCTCCACTGGTTTTAAATAATTTTGCACTCTTGTTACTTTCTTATGCCAGAACATGTGCATATATAGTGCATTAAACAATTCTTTATGAAAAAAATACCTCAGTTCCAAGCTTTACAACTTGTTACTAAATATGTTGACTTGTCCAAACTTATTGTTGACATGAGTTCATTTTTGTAGTTGAATTTCATAAGATTTCAAACTTCAGATTCAAACATTATGATTGCTTTTCTTCTATATGGAAACTTCATCTGATTTGCTCTTCCATTCAGCCTTTCATTGAACAAATAAAGATTTTTGTTCTGTTTTATTATTAGGGTATTATTTCTATCAACTGACTTCATGAATTATTTTCAAATTGACATTAAACGTTATGTAACAGTGCCTTGAAGGAAAAAAATTGTTTACCATATTGCAGTTCATTTTTCTCGTTTGCAATATGTTAAAAGTTTCAGAGGAAGCTTTACAGCAAAATCTATTTTTTTAGTGAAAGGCTACTGACCCTAATACTTTTATCATGTTTGCCTTGTTTTACATTCTGATTTTATACTCTGTGGTCACTAGTTTCATTGTTTCGCTTGAGCAGTAAGATGTATAGCCTCTGTATGTTTGATGTATATGCAATAACAATGAGAGTAGTTATGAGTAGTGTGAATTAATAATGTTGTATTGAAAAATAATTCCAATAAATTTAACCATGAAAAATCCATGAAGTGGAACGTGAACGTATGCTTGGTGACTTAAAATCAGACTCGGTAATTTCTTTTTATTTACCCATAGCCACAGATGTTATTTTAGACCAAACATGCATGTTTGCTTGAGTACCTAGAAAGTTATAGATCTGAGTAAAGACAGTTTGGTACATTCCTTTCTGAATGCACGTATTGCATCTGGCATGGATTCATCCCTTGTCATTTGGACATGTAAGTTAGGAACGCATTGCCTCTGTTTTCTCTGTTAATGGTGGGGAAGGATTATTTTCCTGTAGAAAGTCGCAGCCTAAATGGAAGCTGGAATTCAGCAGGGTAGATCCCACCCACTGAGACAGTCTTAATTTTTGATGAAGCATAAGGTGTCAAAACATTTAAAATGGTGTTAGTCTTCCCATGAAGACAAATCTGTGCATTTATCTTGGAGATAGAAATATATCCTAGTTTGTTCTCTCAGTTATAATTTTAAAGGAGACCTAAGGATATTTCATTAGGTTGCCTTCTATTGTGATCACAAACACATGTAATGTGACATTTTCTTAGTACATATTCATGTGGTCTATACTGTGTTAAGCATCTAATCCTTGCTGATGGCCGTGTGTTCCTGAAGAGTTCAAATAAGATTAAATAACTACAATAACCTGCACAGTGGTGAGTGGACATTCATCCTGTCTTTTGGCAGTTTTGAATGTTTGTGATCATCTGTTTCCTCTGGCACAGGACAGTAAGATAGGCAGGCAGACCTTTGGAGGAGCATAGTGTACCATTAGCTGTATTTCTGCCACTTGATACTTCTGTACAAGAAATTCCAGTCTAGGCAAAAGTATTAAAGGTTAAGGCTAACCGCTACCAGTGTGTGGCCAGGATACCTGGGGGACAACTTACTGCAATAGAATAAACAAGTGAAGCCGTAGGCTTGTAATACTATATACTTCTCTAATGTCTTTTTAAAAAAACCTGCTGTAGAAATTTAAAAGGCAGTTTGCAAAAAAGAGAGAGCAGAGCGAGGCAAAGTTTGGAGTTTTTCCAAAAGATAGGAGTAAGAGGATTTATATCTTTTGCTGTTGATGGTTGTGGTGTCTTCTCAATGCATGCATACTTCTGGGGAAAAAAAAAAAGAGAAGGAAAATACATAGAACAATACTGTGTGTGTTTTTTTTAAAGTTGACAGCTCAAACACATATCGTGGATTGTAAGGAAATCATCTCCACAATGCAAATAAAATAGCAGTAGCCTTTCCATGTTGTTCAACAACTGTTGTTTAATCCCTTTAATTCTATTGTTTCTGTGGATAAAGAGCTGATAATCATGTCTACCATTTAAAACCTTTAAATTACTTGATAGATGGGCATCTACACTGTTATCCTAAGCTCCTGCTAAGGCCATCAGAAGAAATGAGGTCATGCAGGTACTCTTGGAAACTTAGGAATTATTTTGGTTTTATGGTGATGTGGCTCTCTTGATGAGCCAATCTCAGTTTGCCACATAGCTCAGCCATCGTGTGCAGCTGCACAACCAGGACCTGGGATAGTTCTAGGTTGAGGTGCAGTGGTTCTGCTCAGCAAGTGTCCATGCAAATCTCTGCCACCATTAACTTTAATAATACACACATGTTATTAAAGAGGAATAGAAACGATAAGGAAGAATCAGGGAAATGCTTTGAAGAAAGAAATCTCAGAAGGTATAACCACCACTTCAGAAAAGTAGAGTGTATGTAAAAGTTCTCACTGGCCTCTTTCCATCCAAATATGTATAGATATTACTGAGAAAATACGACGCAATTTGACACAGCCTGCTTTTGGAGAAGCAAATAAAAGCATCACTGTCAGATCAGTTGGCTTGGGGAAACTAACTTCCCAATCAATATTTATGTCAGGCTAGAGAGAAGGAACTGCCCTCATGAAGAAATAGGATACTGTGGTTGAAAGCAGTTCAGATGATTTTTCACTTCCACCAAGTCTCAGCCGTTGGCAGTGTAGGCTAATGAATATTCCCAGTTGCTTCCTGTAACCCTTCAGACTTTCGCACCTGTGGAAGACTCTCACATTGCTTGGAGTTTCCTGGCATTGGCAGCAAATAACAAAACTGTGTGCGGAGAAGGGAGAGCAAGCTTTCTCCGAACTCACATTTTAGAAAGCATGACATTATCGGCTATTTCAGCTCGTATCAATAATGAGTACATTAGGCCCAGTTCAGGATGACGTGCTCATTGTTCGTTCAGCAGGAGCATAGGTGGCTATGTCAAGTTACCTGTGGTTGCTTCAGGGCAAAGGAAAGTCCTCATACAAAGGAAAAGGTCCTAGAAAATGGGGGCATAAGGGGAAGAATTGTGGTTTACAGAGAAGGAAAAGTTTGCTATTAGGTGCTGTGCAGCCATCACCTCTGCAAAATTCTACTGCAGAAGGCGTGACAGTTTACTGCTTGATGAAATAGATACCAAAAGTCGACAATGAAGGTAATTTTTCTGCCACATCTTACATACACAGCTACAACATACACTAGGTGACAGTTACACAGTACATGAGGAGAAGCTGTCTTTGCATGTCCTAGTGTCTCCTTTTCCAAGATCTTGGTTATAATATGTGTGTTGAGTGGCAGAAAAACAAAACAACAGTGGATTATTTGAATTTTCCTTCAAATCCAGAGACTTCATGTATGCTTCTGCAAGATTGCAGATATCCTCCACAAAAGCTGAATTAGGTACCCTTGATCTTGTTCTCATAGCAACCTCTCTCCCAAAAAACAAATGGGGAAAGTGTACTCTGATGTTGATCCACCTCAGTGTAGATAAACCATGCTACAACAGAACCACGCCACTTGCCATCATCTCAGCAGACATGTAGGGCAAGTAAGAGAGCATAACTTGCAGGAAAAGAGAGGAAAACGAATGCAGACTCTCAGATATTGTTAAGAGGGCAGAGGGGCAGAAGTGACAGGATGTCAAGAAGGAGAGGCTGAGGGAACAGCCATGGGCAAAGATCTTTGCCAAAGAACTGGGAGGTGTTTGACAAATTTCTGGGGAGACAAATGTCAAAAGCTGACATTGGCAGTGAATTCAATCACAGAATCTTCTAGGTTGGAAGGGACCTTAAAGATCATCTTGTCCAACCGTCAGCTTAACTGACAAAAATAGACACGCGCACAATAAACAAAAAGCAACACCATCACTAAACCATACCTCCCAGCACTACACCAACCCGTCTTTTGAACACCTCCAGGGATGGTGCCTCAACCACCTCCCTGGGCAGCCCATTCCAATGTGCCTGTGACTTGAGAGAAGAGACCGACCCCCATCTCTCTACACCCTCCTTTCAGGTAGTTGTAGAGAGCAATAAGGTCTCCCCTCAACCTCCTCTTCTCCAGGCTGAATAACCCCAGCTCCCTCAGCCTCTCCTCATAAGACTTACTCTCCAGACCCCTCACCATCTTTGTCGCCCTTCTCTGGACCTGCTCCAGCACCTCAATGTCTTTTTTATGGTAGGGGGCCCAAAACTGGACACAGTGGGAAGCTGGTCAGGAAATAGTTTCTCATAACTTAAAGCATTTGTGACCAAATATAAAATATTCTTCGAGACGTGTGCTTTTAATGTACAAATGTATTTCTATAAAAACCAAGACTTTCAGTTACGGTTTTTAAAGAGTAATTGAAAAAAAAATTCAACTATCTTTAATCGAATGTCATTGTCTGACACCTATCTATGCACTTTTCTGGCCATATTCCACTCGTGACTGGCTGCCAATTGGATTTGACTCCATTCACCACCACTCTCTGGGACGGCCCTCCAGCCAGTTTTTAACTCAGGGGAGGGTATTCCCATCCAAGCCATGGGCAGCCAGTTTCTCCAGGAGGACACTGTGGGAGACTGTATCAAAGGCTTTGCTGAAGTCCAGATAAACAACATCCACAGCCTTTCCCTCATCCAGCAAGTGGGTCACTTTGTCATAGAAGGAGATCAGGTTTGTCAAGCAGGACCTGCCCCTCGTGAACCCGTGCTGGCTGGGCCTGATCACCTGGGCGTCCTTCATGCGCTGCATAATGGCACCCAGGATGGTCTGTTCCATGGCCTTCCCAGGCACCGAGGTCAGACTGACAGGCCTGGAGTTCCCCGGATCATCCTTCCGACCCTTCTTGTGGGTGGGCATCACATTTGCTAGACGCCAGTCAGCTGGGACCTCCCCAGTTTGCCAGGACTGCTGGTAAATGATGGAGAGTGGCTTCCCAAGCACTTCTGCCAGCAACCTCAGTACCCTTGGGTGGATCTCATCTGGTCCCATAGACTTGTTTGCATCTAGGTGTTGGAGCAGGTCCCTCACCACCTCCCTTTGGATTACAGCACACTTCCTTTAGAAAAGGTGTTCTTCCTGGTGCCAGGCAAGCTCAGGAATGCGGGAAGGAATAAACCAGGGAAAGCATCAGGCAGCACATCTATCTCTGAGAGGCACCTAGGAGGGAGACAGGGGAAAGCCTGTCCTCCAGATCAGAGCCTGCTCTATTCATTATTAAAGTTCAGAAAGCATGTGGAAAGAAATATTTCAGGTGATAGACAAGTCTGCATGAGTAAATTGGTTGATATGTCAGTAAAGAATAAATCAGCAGGCATGAGTATAAATAAGATAATGAGGAAAAGTCAGTATAGGAGTAGTGTCACCATTCAGATATACAGTAGTTACTTGAAGGAATCAATAAACTTGTGTAAAGAGTGAAATAATGTACTTAGACTTTCAATAAATTTTTTATAAGGTACCATACCAGTAATGTCTGAAAAAAAACAGGAGAAAAAGCAACAGACATTTTAAAGACCAATAGCTGCTTTAACAAGGAACGAACCATAAGTGATGTTCAGCTTTCACAGGGTAAGGAGGCATCAATGCTGATCTACATTGTTCAAGACATTAGAAGCACAAGGGGTGCTTAGTCTGATGGGAAAGTTTGCTGATAGTTCCTAACTATGAATCTGAAAATGAGTTCTCAGAATTGTAGAAGAATAACATTTTAAACATGATTAAGTGGCAGGTAACAAAAATTGATAGAAGCAAAACAACAGCTAGTTTAGATACGTGTTGTTAGGTTGTAAATTTCCCATGAGGTGTCATTAAACTGAGAACTATCTGTGGCAGCATATTGTGACTATCAAAGTTTAGACAAGATTAAAAAGTAATTATGTAAATTCAAAATGAAAAGTCTGCCAGGATCAAGTACTGATTAGAGACTTTATCTCAAGGACAGCCTAATCCAAGGATGGATGGTTCAAATCATGGCAGATATGCCTAAAACATATCACTGTGTGCCTGCCACGCTGTCATATCTTTTCCTGGTGATCTGCTATGGGCTACTAGGAGAAGCATGCTGAATTTTTGTTGTTGTCTTACTTATGAGTTAATATTGCAATAATTGTAGAAGAACTGCATCATACTGATTTGCTTCAAGACTGTGTTTGTCACCATATAGGACTAGAAGACTTGAGATTAAGAGAAACTAAGGTACAGTTTGCCCATTTTAATTTTTTTTTCCCAACAACAACAAAACCATCTAGAAATCATTTACATACCTTATAAAGCCACCAGGGTTTTTTACTAATTTAAGTGTGACTCTTCGCCTGGAATTGCTTTATAATTTTAGTGGGGTTTTTATACAAAGATAGGTGGTATGCTAAATATTTAAAAAGAAACAGTTAAAATGTTACTGATTATCTTTTCTTCAATTATCTTTTCTATATTACAAGGGCTGTATTAGGGGTACATGCTCCCAAAGTCTACATTTTTTGTGTTGGTAGGTAGCCAGCTATGAGGGTGGTTTGACCCTGGCCAACAACCAAACACACACACAGCTGCCCACTCACTCCACTCTCCTGCGAGAGAGGGAGGAAATAGAAGGAAGGCAAAAAGACTCTTGAATCAAGATCACGACGCTCTAATAGGGGAAGCAAAAGCTGTGCATGCAAGCAGAGCAAAAAGAGGAATTCATTCGCTACCTGCCACTGGCAGGCAGATGTCCAAACTCTTCCTGGGAAGCAGAGCCCAGCATGTGTAGCAGTTGCTTGGGAAAACAAATGCCATAACCACAAGCGTTTCCCCTTCCTCCTCCTTTCCCTGAGCTGTTACTGGTGAGAAGGATAATGTATGGGATGGAATGTTCCTTCAGCCAGTTTGGGTCAGCTGTCCTGCCTAGGTAACCTCCTAATGCCTTGTCCACCCTGAGTTTTCCCCCTGGGTGGGCAGGGTGGGAAAGAGAAGGCCTTGATGCTGTTCAAGCACTGGTCAGCAATGGCCAAAATACAGCTGTGTTACCAGTACTGCTGTGTTTTAGCCACAATTATGAAGCACAGCACTATATGAGCTGCTACGAAGGAATGTGAACTCCGTCCCAACCTGACCCAGTACACCAGCATCCTCTGAGGCTGAGCCTCCTTTCCAATGCTGAACAAACCACAAAATCTCTTTTTTCCTATATAACTCTCATAAACCTACCAAGCTCCTTTCTGTCCGAGTTAATTGTCAGTAAATTTTCTGGCAGCAATAAAAATCCTAGAGGTCTAAGTAATGAGAACAATTATTTGAGAAATACAATGCATATTCCTCCCCCTGCAAACAAGGTATCATTCTTTCAGGTGTAAGTCATTCAATATTTGGCAATACGTAAGGCAAACATGCTGCTTTTGGGATTTTACAGTTTTTCAAACCACGTACTTGCTTCTGATAGTTTTCAAGATTTGGGGGATTTCTAGAACTAGGCACTTTTCATCCAAGACGAAGCATCAATATAGCAGATTTAAGCCTGTTACTTGCTTTTTCATCTCTTTTTCACAAATCTTAGCAGAAGATTAGATATAATCTTCTGCTTTAAGTTTAAGACCCAACTGGGACATCGATCTGTGGTCTATCATGTAAAGTAGTATTTCCTAAGTACCTTTCTGCCAGTCCGTTTGCACAGAGAAGAGCTAAATTATCATCTATATTATGTGGGAGGGAATCAAGCAAAATAAACTTCTCATAATTCTGTGCTCCAGAGATGGGAATTCAAGATTATAATTTCCTTTAACAAAATTAGGCATAAAAGCAAATGACATCATGTTGCACAGTGCTTTGAAGATGTACTTTGTAAGTGGATTTTCCTATCTGTTTATAATTAAATCACAGACAAGACACCTGGGGCAATGGTGCAACATGTGTTTCGCCATCAGTTGCTTAGTAGATCTCGGACATCAAAAGATAAATTCAGGCTTGGAGCTGGGTGGTATAACTCTATTGATTCATTTGTCAGTCCAATGATTTCACTGGCCAAGGTACCCTATGATTAAATTTACTTATTCAGAAAAAAAAATAATAATAAATTGTTGTTCTGGATAAAATGGAGAAGAACTATTTCTGCAATAGTCAAAACGACACAAAAATTCTCTTGTAAACAGGACCAGGTCTTTCTCTTCCCATGCCTTGCCTCTGCAAGCCATGAATCTGAATAATAAGTGACTCCCAGCCTCCGAAAAGGAAATTCCCATAGCACAATGCTGGGTGCTGCAACAGGGTACGAGGCAAACTGTGCACTCCCAAACTGCAGGGACCAAGCGAGCCAACTGAGAAGTTACTTTGACAGGGGGAAGCAAGTCAAGAAATATGATATGACATTTGATGTGAGTTTCTCAGGAAATCATTTAAGTTGTTGGACAATTAAATGAAAAATACCAATGAAGGAAATCCTACATTTTGTTTATCAAAACTTAGTAACTGAAGTAAAAATGCTGCTTCTTTGTTACTACCGTAACACTAATACTGGTTAAGAAAAAGCTGATGAAATTTCACTTGCACACATGCTGCCACCCAATTTCTCACTGAAACCACCCAATACCACTTAATTATAAAGACTTGTTCATCATCATCACTGAATAAAGGGAGCCAGAGAAACATGGTCCAAAGACAAAAATGCAGCCTAGGATGAGATGTGGTACAGTGATTTTATTAAGAGAGAGAAGACAGAGATTATTGTTGAGAAGACAACTGCAGAAAAGATTTATGGAAGCAGTCAATATTATCATAGCAAATGAAAAAAAATCCTATAAGGAGAAGTGAGATTTTCGTATAGTGGTTTGGAGAATAAATTAAGATCATCAAGGGGAAAGGTATATAGAGTACACATTGCTGAAATTAAGGGCAATGGCAAAGCACCAAGATACCTAACCAGGAGCATGAGCAAGGTTTGTTATTTGCTTAATATATTACTAAAATGGAATAGTTTTATTCTGGGGGGGGGTGTGTGGATTTTTTTAATCACAGACATCCTCAACCAGCCTACTTGTGAAATAGTAGTGTGCCAGTCAATGTAATTTTCCCCAGTTCTGATGTCACACCTTAAAGTCAAGTACTCTAAAGAAAATCACCAATTTGCTCATGTTGTTAAGTGCCAGGCCATTTTTAAGAGAGCAGGTTTTTTCCATTGTAGCAGTTCATGAAGTGTCTGTTGATCTAAAGGTACAGAACTGACATAGCTGAGTCAACCAACAAAAAATCCCTTTTATTATATTCCCTCTGCTTTCACCACCAATTCTATTAATCAGTGTCTATACTGATGGGTAACACTTCCAGCAAGGAAATCTTATGGTGACTTTCTAAAGACTTGGAGTAAATTCAGTAGGTAGAAAGAATAATACAAAGGTTATCTGAACTGGCTTATCCTGGTACACTTCAGACACCCAGCAGCCTAAGCTGTCCATCCATCGTCCAACAGTGAAAGAAATTGGGTGTTGGAATTTGCCGTCTGTGTCATAATCCATGAAAACCCCTGTTGCATGAGAAGTTCTGTCTCTTTGGCACAGAGCACTTACCTGATTGCCATACAGCATTAGAACAGGGTAATGAAGATACTGTTACCATATGTCACTAGAGATGTATCATTCTCACCATTCCCTTAGGCAATGACTATGTATTAGGAGCTTGGGTCTTCTTTGTTTGTTGTTTGGGGGTTTTGTTTGTTTGCTTGTTTTTTTTTTTTTGTGTGTGTTGTTTTTTTTCTGATTAAAAATTATTGGAAAAAAAGGTTTTCACTCCTCAAGAGTTCATGTATTTAGTTCAGCCCGGTTCTAAAACACCAGTGCCCAAATAGCAATAGCAGAACACCGGACATGAGCAGGCAGTGTGCAGCTGCAGCCCAGAAGGCCAATCGCATCCTGGGCTGCGTCAAAAGATGCGTTGCCAGCAGATCCAGAGAGGTGATTCTGCCACTTTGCTCTGCTCTGGTGAGACCTCACCTGGAGTATTGTGTGCAGGTCTGGAGCCCTCAATATAAGAAGGACATGGACCTGATGGAGAGGGTCCAGAGGAGGGCCACAAGGATGATCAGGGGGATGGAGCACCTCTGCTACAAGGACAGGCTGAAGGAGCTGGGGTTGTTCAGCCTGGAGAAGAGGAGGCTCTGGGGAGACCTAATAGCAGCCTTCCAGTACCTGAAGGGAGCCTACAGGAAGGCTGGGGAGAGCCTGTTTACAAAGGCCTGCAGTGACAGGATGAGGGGCAATGGCTTCAAGCTGGAGGGGAACAGATTTAGATTGGAGATTAGGAGAGGGTTCTTTACTGTGAGGGTGGTGGAGCACTGGAACAGGTTGCCCAGGGAGGTGGTTGAGGCCCCATCCCTGGAGATATTCAAGGTGAGGCTCGATGAGGCCCTGGGCAACCTGGTCTAGTTGGGGGTGTCCCTGCTGACTGCGGGGGGGTCGGACTAGATGACCTTTGGAGGTCCCTTCCAGCCCGGGCAATTCTATGATTCTATGATTCTATGATACTATGAACACTAAGATTGCCAGCATTAGGAATTTCAGTGATGTCAGTGGAAAGCAATTAGGTCTCAATATTGCAAAAGCAAAGGGAGACTGCAGGAGAGCGCGGTTAGTCCCAGGCCATCCCTGCACCGCTCGAGCTGGAGACATGTTTGGGAGTTGTGCAAATCTCTTCTTTGGCCGGAAGGTGTCACTGTTCCACCGCTGTTTGCAGCCCTGCGGAGCTCTCTGCGGAGCCCAGCCGTGATCCGCACCCCGCCGCGCCGGGGCAGCAGCCGGTCCGGGAGCCGGGGTGCCCTGCTCACCGGGATGTCCTGCTCACCGGGATGGTCCTAGCACAGGGATGCTCTGACCACCGGGATGGTCCAAGCACAGGGATGCCCTGAGCACCAGGATTCCCTGAGCACCAGGAGGCCCCGAGCACAGGGATGCCCCGAGCACTGGTGCTGCACACAACCGATGACGAAGGTGAAATGGCACTCACTGCAACTGTGCCCATCGTATTCATTTCTGATAGTTTTAAGCGATGTTACCATTTTCTGATCTGAGAATTATGTAATTCCCCCATTTTCCCATACCCATTTTAGTACTCAGCTTCTGTTTTGCAGGCATTCAGAGACCACGACTGAGTTTGGCTACACACACATCACAGGAGACATATGGCTGCTTTCTGTACAAAGAAAATTCCAAGGTGATTTTATTTTGATGTAAATGACAAGAGTTAGTGTTGCTCTTGACAGCTAACAGATGACAGGGAAGTGTGTGACCAAAGACAGCAACGTCACTGAGGAGTGACTGAGGGTTAGAGACGCACAACAGCAGCAGTGGATTGTCAGACCAGAAGTTTTCTTTCCTAGCTTTGGGCACTTAACTCAGCCTGCCTGAGGAAGGTCAGAGAGAAATGCTTCCAGTGGCAGTTCAGATTTAAGGTAGCCTTAAAGTTGCCCTCTGTCTACAAAGAAGTCCCGAGCTAAAGGACTTCTCCTCGTTCAGCCTCACATTAAGGTGCTGGAAATCAGCACTGTGTTGAGTCTGAACCAGCTTTTCTTCACTTTTAAACAAGGAAGGACAAGGCTTGAAACATCAACTTGTGTCAGTCATGAAAGGTGTAGATCTCTTTTTCCCTGGCAAGGCTCCTCTTGCTTCCGCAACTGTTTTGCAGCATCACAGCTTTTATCTGAAAGGAAGGTGGGTACTCAGCAGGAAACCACGAGTACCAGATCTGAGCAAACTCCCTGACAAATGTTATGGGGAGCAGCAGTTTTTAGATAGTCACCTTCTGCACAGCCTTCACATACTCTCCCTGTCAGATCTGATTACAATCACTGTGAATAACACTACTGTGTTATTCCAACATTATAACCCACTGTCACTAAGCATGCTAGTTCATGACGTGCTGTGCTAATATAGAAGACATGACCTTCCAGAATGGAATTAACAAAGCATTAGGCAAAGATACTCATTCTATATAAGCAGAAATATGTAGCATATACTGTGCAATATGCACAGAAAAGCTTCTACTTGGGATGCTTTCACCCTATGATAAATAACAAAGAAATGGCTCACTATGTTCCAATTTAGGAACAACAATAACATTTGTTAAGAATGTTTGCTCCTTTCCAATGTGATAACGTGTCAAATTCTTTCTGTAGGTCTTACCTATAATAAAAGAATATCAGAGAGCTCTTGTAATTCACTACTTAGCTCAAATAATGTTTTATGGAAAGGGGTGGAAAAAATGTTAAGAGGTGTGGAAAAAAGACAAGTATTGCCCCTGTGCATTATTTTAAATATCAGGCTCTTATGATTTTTCAGAGGGAATCATGTAGTATAACGAGCTGAGTTGTTTAGAGTATCTTTTTCCTAAGGTACAATAGGTAAAATCTGAAAAACATTAGCATAATCAAAATGTATTTTGACCCCAAAGCATTCCACTGGGGAGACTGTAAAACAAGAAAGCCACACGTTCCTGAGGAACTCTCGGGAGCTTTTTCCTTTCTGAGAAAGATTCAGCTCCAAGGGGCTGCCAAAAGGTGGCTGCTCCACAGCTGTCAGTAAGCTCACCAGAACATGGAGTGTGTGTACAGTCCCTGGCATAACCTGCTGACAAATAATGTAGTATCATTATACAAATGTATATCATGTGAACTATATACATTTTCTAGTTTATTGGCTAAGAATATTTGAAACAGTCATTATGTCAATCTATATTGTGTGAACAATACAGATTTTCTACTGTATTGACTAAGCATGTGTTATTATTTGAAATAAATCTTGATTATTTTAGCTTTATCCAAGTCTTTTTTTAGTCTGCAATATCTTTAGTTGTAAATTGTTTATGGAATTTTTTTAGGTTTGTTTGATATGCCTCCTTCTCAGTCCCTTGAGAGAAACACAATTCTTTTCTTATATGAAGAAAAGAATTGGTTTTTTTGCACCAAATTTAATTTTCTAAGAGATGAAGACACAGCATGATACTTTTTTGGAACATAGCTTTTGGGACGTTTGGGATGAGTATCCTGGCTGAAGGTCAAAATATACTCTCTTCTGGCCAAGAATCTAAAGGCTCTGCTCCTTTTCCTCTCTTTCCTCCAATTACAAACTCTATTTTAGCAATCTAGAGGGACAAAACCCCATAAAATTAAGACAACAAAAGTAACAATTTAGACATATAGATAACTATAATTCTAGATAAAGAAAACTTTTATTTATGGCTAATATTGATGGACAGTGGAAAATTAAGAAGTTAAAATGCATGGGATCTGTGTTTCAAAAAAAAAAAGAAATACATGTTATAAAGTGAATATTGTAGGATCACACTTTTTTCTTAGCTATGAAATATATTAGTATTTTGCTTCCTTTAATTCCACTAAGACACAGGTTTGCCCTGCCAAAGTCTTATCTAGCTAGTTATGTTGTTTGTAGAGTAAGCTCACTTACCTCCTGTTGTTCTCCCAAATATAATCAGTTATTACTGCCTTTTATCATATGTCTACACTGGGATTTTGTTTTTCACTGATGATTAGGCCAGGCGGAGGTTAATGAGGAACACAGTGTGCACAAAATGTGACCTTGCAAAGCTGTTTTATCCCCTAGCAGCTCACAGAAAACAGTCCTTTCTAGTTTGCAGCGAGTCATTAATTTTAGCTGACAGACCTGAAGGCAGCATAGATATTAGAGTGCAGCCTGCAAGCCACCTCTCTCTGCTGACTTAACCAATGAAGTCACTCTAATTTCTACTGTCTTCTCCAATTTACCAGCAGTTCAGGAAAATCTCCACATCCCCAGAGACACCTTTTCAAAATTACCCGAATCCTACATCAGTATGTTTGTAAGGGACTCACAGCTGTCCAGCCTAATATGCAGGAACAGTAATTAATATTTTATATGATGCATCAGCAATTAAAGAGGGAAATATCAAATTGGTAATAATTTATTGAAGAGAAGCTGAAATTACTCGCAGGCTTGAGGCATTTTTTTCTTCTTGTACTGTTGTTTCTCCACGAGGAAACAGAAACTGGACAGTGATTAAAGGACTTTCACCGTCATTCTGTAGTATTATACCACTCTCGCTTATTAGTCCTGATGTCTTATATTCTCTCCCTTGGTACACCACCAGGTATCACATTATTTGTTCAAAAGCTTTAATAAAATTACAACATTAACATGCATGAGACTCACTTGGGATAGCACTGACAGCTGCAAGGAGTAGCATACATTGATTAAGCTGCATGATTGATAGCTTTCTCAATCCAGACAAATGAGTCTGGACAGGACAAACAGAGACAGGAAGCTGAAATACCAGAACAAGGACATTATTTTCTGACTGCAGAACTGAAGAAGCAAGATCAGAAGACAGAAACTGATTTCATAAAAAAGGGTTCAAATAGAAATTTTCAGAGCTGTAAGCTTACAGATGAAATTCAAGATGTTTGCACTTCCATTTTGCCATTAACTTTTCCAGTCATTCAAAACTGGAGTTTTGTCTCCATGGGAAAGTTTGTAGAAAATATACTGTATTATTCTCATTGTCCATCTCAGCTTTCGGAATGCCTGCAAATCTGTAATACATGGTTCTGCCAAGGTTCAAGGCCTAAGGCCGACACAGGGTGTTATACTTGGGGAGTTAAATTTTTCTTGAGAAGGGTTAACTGGAGACATTTTGCAAATAAGAAGAAAATGGGAAGAGAGCCTAAAACTCTGGGCTGACATAGTTCCTGCAGTTAGGCAGGATGCAGGCTGGTACTCTGGCTCTGAGGACTTAGCTACCACAAAAGGGATGGTCACACCTCCCTGTTTCTGATGTGACACTTCCTACCCCACTGGTGCTTTTGTGAGCTCTCAGCCATCCTGTTCATCCAGCAAAAAATAATCAATCACTTGGTTTTAGAGGGATGGTTTTCTGAAATCCTCTGTCTGTGAACTGACTGACAAGAGCAGTGGTCTCCAAAGTGGGGTGCAGGCACAAGCAAATCCATTGAGTCCCGGGAAGAAAATATTTTTTTATTGTTAATAATTTTTTTAAAAATTATTTTAAAATAAGTTTTTATTTCGTTTTAATCTCATCCTCTTTAATCTCTATTTTGTGCATTCTTTATAGTGCTCATAATGTATTAGCACAGTATTAAATGCATAGAGTTTATTAAAAAAAACCCTACATATCATGGGGGTGTGCTCAAAAATTTTTTACTGATGGGGTGTGCATTTGAGAGTCAGACAGTTGATGAAAATAAGGGGAATGAGGATGCAGCTCACACAGAGATGTTGGAACCTCTCGATCGTCACTGGCTAGAAGGTCAGCTTATCTGCACTGTCAAATGACAACCATCTACCACTTCCTTTCCTCATTAATGAGGTTAACAGAATGAAAAACAAATAGTCACGTCTGCGACCTTGACTTTTTAAATGGTGGACTTCTCAGAGGCAATAAGCTCTAACAGAATAGCTTGGCAGGTGTGGGAATTGCACTTTTAAACGGTTCTAGCATAAATGACTGTAACAGGTAAGTTGAAGATTTTAATAGTATTTATGTAAATAAGTTTTTAAATGCACTCTTATTTTTAAAATAATGATGTTTGGTTTGCTACAAGCTTTCAGACATTGGATAGCATATGCCAATTTGAACATTATCATCCTCTCCTCTCCGGCCTGGATCTACTACACTCAGAGTGCCGACTATAGTTACAGGATCAGATATCTAATTTAAAATGGACAATGAAACAATGCTTAACAACATTAGCCTCCTGAGTTATATTTAATACCTGCACTGGAGGAATCACCTTACAAATTGCAGTTTTAAAAAGACATAATATGCCAGATTGTACTTGGCAGCTTCACAGTATTTTATGAATATTATTTTCTACCTCAACAACACAGCTGGAATTGAAAATATTAGGCAAATAATTTTGTAGAAGGATAAAGCTGAAAAAAGACTCATACTTACATTATTAGCTAGTAAACCCTAAGAAATAATACAATTATATGTGTAGAAAGAAAAGGGATTTTTCTATATATCAAAAAACCAATATCTGTATTTGGACTTGTATACATTCTAGGTCTTGCTAGACTCATAAGTAAAATGCACCCCATTAATTTTAAAAGCTTGTCACTAACAGCAAACTGTATTTGAGCTGTATTTGCCAGATGAGACTTTCTACTGTGGAAAATTTTCATTATAAGAAACAGCAATGTTTGCTGCAGTAATTCCGAAGGGCAGTTTTGTTTCAAAGATATTACTGTCAGCATCCACGCTTCACAGGCAAGTGACCTGGCAGAGAGGAGCACATGTTGCTAAAGGGATTTTTCAGCTAAAAGACCTCAAATTAACTGTGCTGTCAGCTCCCACATCAGTTAGAAGAGTATGCCCACTTTATGGGTCAACAGACCAAAACAATTCTGCAACCTTTAGAAGACAATTGTCCTTCTCTAGATGTCCCTGATAAAAGACTATGATGCTAATCTGAGTTTTCATGTTTTCTTAATTTTGGCAAAACCTTACAGAAAGTAAAACCAGAAGAAACTAAAATGATGCCAAACTAAAATCATCAGAGCACTGATCCAAAGGGCTGCATAAATCGGAGGTACATCTAACCCATTATACATGCTCTAATAGCTGACCGCAGTAGATGCCTAAGGAGGACAATTATAACAGAATGAGCATACAGTACTTTTTCCAAATGCTCTTGTAACCTTCAAAAACATGCAGGTCTAGGGCTTACTGACTGAATGCTATGTGTTTCATAGCTTGCAGGGGATTTTCTCCCCATTGCTTTGTTCATAAGCTTTTTGAATCCATGCAAACTTTCACTTTCCACAGCAGCTCATGGCAACAAAATCCCAGGCTTTAATAGAACATTATTCAAAAGACCACCTCTGGTCTTTTGGTTTGTTTTCATCCTTTTCATGATGGCTTCATTCAATTTTTCCTAGCCTGCACATCAGAAAATAAAATGTATAGTCATTCCTTATTCATTCTCTCTCATGATTTCACAAACCCACAATATTGAGAGCTTTAGTCTACTTAGTTGCCCGTGGTATACCCATTTTAGGATTTCTAGCAGCAGAGAGTATTTACACCAGTGTTCTTCAGTCTAGAAGTGACTGTTAGAAGGATTTGCTGGAGGTCTGTATGTGAAACTTGAATTGAGCGTGGCACAAAGCAGGCAAATACAGAACTGTTTGTAGTCTATCCCAGTATCAGAATTAGGGTCATCGTATAACTGCGGTCAAACTTTCAAACTTCTTGAAAGTTTCAAACTTCTTAAAATCTTGATCAAGATGCTTATGCAGGATCCATGACAGATCAACAAATATTTATTCAAGAAAAATGCATCAAGATACTACATCTGAATCAGACAGACCCTTAGTTATGAAATTATATAGAAATGAGTGTATCCTGGGGAATTGCTACCCAGTCTTCATCCTGCTTCTTCTTTGCTCCCTTCAGGATTTGTGGTTGGTCTGAAAGGAAAAAATTGTGCTAAGGCAAAAAGCTATACATGTTGTATCTTCTCTGGTTATTTGTCTGATTCTCTCAAGGATTTATTCCTTTTGAGAAAGAAATGCCTTTTGATAACCTGTGTTACTGGCTTATGGGCTCTTTGGGGCCTCAAATAATTTTGAATTACTCACATGAGTTTACTAAATAATGATTTACTTTTACCATTTTTCGTTTGCTTTCCTAAACTAAAATAGACTAAACCAAGACAGACATGGAGTAAAAGTACCAATAACCTTATTAAGAGCAATAAAGGACAGGTCTTAATGCATCACAATTTTCTTGACCTTTTGTGGTGGGCAAAACAATAGTAAATAAGTTGAAAACCATGTTCTAGATATGGTATATTCTGTCTCATCAAGTTTATCTCAACAGGAGGGAGGTCTTTCCTTCTGAGAAGGGATTACATCAGGGCTCTTTCTTTGTATATACTTACTGAGTCATTAGGACACCACATAGTTCTTGCACTGGTTGATAGTTAGTAGAGAAGATATGTAATGAGGAATGCAAACATAATCCTTTAGTTTTCTTTTTCATCTTATTTATCAATTTTTAAAAAATCATTTTAATATGAAGGTTGGCATAATATTCTTTATGGGAGAGACAATACTTTGATGCTCTTTGCAGAAACAAAGCAAAAATTGGGTTAATTTTCAGACTTTCCCTCCTTACAATTCTTCAACTAGGACAGTAAATTCTTTAGACATTTATATTATTTCTGTATTTCTTTTAGAACTACTGTGTAACTCAAGCTCAAAAGCAGAAGCAACTACTTCAATTCAAAGATGTAATTAAAAGATGATGAGCTGTAGAAACTGAGTCATATTTTTTTGTTTGTTTTCTGAGAAGCAGCTAGAATGTACTAGGAACACGTCTGGTAGTTCTACAGAATGATTTTTTTTTCAGTAGGACTCTTCTGTTATATACTCTTTTGTTAGGAAGTATAAGATGATGAGTTAAAAAACCTTGGAGGAAGATTACTGATGGTTAAAAGTATTTGCAAAGACACATGAATTGTAATCTTACATGAACAAATGAAATAAGAGGGCCACTTCAGAAAGAAAGCAAATAAATTGTTTCATAATAAGGAAAGAATTGCTCCTCTATAGTTTCTCTACAATAAGCAATAGCTAAGTCATCTAGGTGTGAGCAGCAATTTTATTTATTCAGAGACAAAATTGTATCAGGTAATGCAAATTATATTGAATTTGTTTGTCTGATAGGAGACACGATACAATTAATTTGCAATTAATCACATTAATAGCTTGTGATAAAAAGAACATGATGTACGCTAGATAGGTTAATGCTCAAATGTAAATAAGCTGAAATTTATTCTGACAGCAGCCATACAGAAATAGACTGTAAAGGTGGAAGATTTTGTCTAGAAAGATCCCATAAATTCAAATATTTCTGAAATACAGAAGAACTTACTGATCTTCAGAAATGAAGTAACATAAATGTTATATGATAAAGTATGAGGGTGTGCACATAGGGACTAAAAAATCTGGTATCTTGGAAGTAAGACAACAAAGAAAAGTCAAAGATCAACTCTGAATAAACCAAGTTACATACACTCAAGAGAAATAAGGAAGTACGACTGTGCTTAAAAAAGAAAGCCTCAATAGTCTCAGGAGTATTCTGAGATATTCACCTAGTGCTAAGATAACTTGGTCACAAATTCACATAGTTTCTAGCTGATATTTCTGTTTATCCTATAATTACGTTAACTAAGGATTCTAATATTTTTAAGTTCTTTTAAAGTAAGTGAAAAATATCACTGAACCATGTTAAAAATATTACATATTGTAATATGTAAGCAAGTGGTACTGGTGGCAAAGTCAGAAAGAGAAGCATTTATTGTGAATATAATTATGCTAAACAAAAAAAGATTAAGTAATAATCATGTATTTCGTAAGCACAAAAACTTTCTTACAGGCGCATTGATCTGTTACATCCTTAATTCCCTTCTTTTAGCTGACTAATTTCTTTATTTACTCACAAAGGATAAACTAATATATATTTAAACCTATCTACATATTCTGCTCTGTATCACAGGAATAAGACTTTATTAATACACTCAGCCATCTTGCTGAGGACAAGGTTGTCTTCTAAATCATAACAACCATCAGATGAAATCATCAGTAGATTATGTAATTCTGATTTCAACATTGCTAAACATCTCAAGCCAATTGCCAAAAACCAGAGAAGAAATTTTAACTTTTGCTTGTACAAGTATTGGAAACTTCACACGTGAGTGCAAACACACACACACACACACACATATCATCATCAGATCTCTAGTTCTGTCAGAAAAACTATGAAGGTTTACTCTTTATATGTCTGATGCATGCAAAACATAAAAATTAATTGCCTCTGTACAGAGGACAAAAAAAAAAAAAAGCATACCCTGTGCACTGGGCATTTTTCAAAATTCCTGGTGGAAAGAAAGGGAGGGTAGATGACTCAATTTAATTTGTTATATACTGTGATAAGACAAATGCTATTCCTAAGTACAATGGCCTGACTGTATATGATATGATATATCCTTCATATATATGATATATGAAGAAAAAACAAGGAGTGGCAGACTGCCTTGGTCTTCCAATGCAATTCCTTCTGTACAATGTACAGCAGAATAACAGCAGAATTTGTGAGGGATCACAAATCTTTCCGCAAGCATGCTATTGTATTTCCAGTGTCTGTAATGAATCATGGAAAGAGCTGTCACTGATCCCTAATGTGATTCTGCAGTTAAATTCCCTCTATACCACGGAACTTGCAGAATGTAAAAGCAACCAAAATGAAGAGCCCACTGGGGAATGGACATGGGTGAAGGCCAGCTGACATGCTGTCAGAAGATCTCTTCACTGCTTTTCATCCGCAGAAAGTGTCACTGACTCCTGTGAGGCCGTCCAAGAATGGTTCATCTGCCATTCCCCACCAGCCTCCAGATGGACAGTACCTGTTGTCTTTAACAAACCACATTCCAAATGGCTGCTCCTGGCGTAACCAGCACACGTCTGTCTGCACTAGCTTAAGCAATGCTGGAATCCTTGAAGAAAGCCCACATGGGGACGTTATTTATCTAGTAATGCAAGTTAACTAGACATAAAGAATTGGGGTTTTACTTTTTATTTTTTGCTATAAAATGTGGTAGCACTTGTGAATACCTGCTAGGGACTAGGGTTTCTACAGTACATTTATGGTAGAAATTAGCTATTGTACACAGATTTTGTATCTGCACCCAGACATACATCAGCCTTTAGGTTTGTCGTGGGTTGTTGTGCCACCCAGAGGGACCTCAACTGGCTGGAGAAATACGCTGACAGTAATCTCAAGAAATGCAACAAAAAGCTGTGCGAAGTCCTACACCTGAGGAAGAACAACCCCAGGCACCAGTATATGTAAGGGTCCTAACAGCTGGAAAGCAGTTTTGCAGAAAGTACCTGGGAATCCTTGGGGACATAAAATTGGTAACCTGGTAACTTGGGCTGCTTTAGGAGGCTGTATTAACCATACATTGAAGGAGGTGATCCTTCCCCTCTCCTCAACATTGGTGAGGCCCCCTCTGGAGCAGCATGCCCAGTTCTGGGATCCCAAATACAAGAGAGAGATGAAACTACTGAAGAAAGTCCAGACAAGGGCCATTACAATGATGGACTGAATCATCTCCTACAACAGAAAAGTCTGAGAGAGCTGGGAACGTTCAGCCTAGAGAAAAGGTTGTTGAGGGGGGAGTTCTTGTTAGGCTGTACAAATATCTGAAGAGAGATTGCAAAGTCAACTAAGTCAGACTTTTTCCAGTGGTGTCCACTGACAGGGCAGGAGGTAATGGGCACAAGCACAGGAGAGTCCTCTTGAACATCAGGAAACACTTCTTCATGTGAGGGTGAATGAGCACAGGAACAAGTTGCCCAGGGGGGTTGTGGTGTTTGCATCCTTGAAGATCCTCCAAAGCTGTATGGCTCTAGGTGGCCCTGCTTGAGCAGAGGGGTTGGTCAAGATGATCTCCAGAGATCTCTTCCAACCTCAATCATTCTGTGATTCTATGAACTTCATAAAAGGGGTTTGTATAATCTGTTGGGTTCTATTTTTAATGCTAGAGCTTTAATTTCATGCACTTAAAAAGATCTACAGAGGCTCTGAATTGGATGATGAAAGCAGAAAAGTGCTGGCAAATAAAGACATCAGAGCCCTAATACTGTATTTAGTCAATATAGAGTTTCTTTTTGTTTCTCTCATTTTAAAAATTTAAAGGTAGGGATTTATCCTCTGCTAACCTTACTGCCTTCACTTTTCTCATCTAGTATTAAATATGTATGTATCATTTCTTATTTAGATTTAGAGGTACTGGGGAATAAAATCTTCAGTATAGACAGTACCTCTCATCCTAGGGAAATATCAAATTAGCCCTATATAGGAAAGATGTAAGGATTCTTTAAGTGGAAATAATTCCAGAATGAATATAGCACTGCTTTTATGAAAGATCTCTTAATAGTTTAAAGAATTAACTAAGACTGTTGTACCCATTTGAAATTGCTGATAAATTGCTAAATAGAGTGTAAACACTCCATGTGTAACTCAGTCAGGTCATTATGACACGTACTATAAATTTTGCAAACAGGATCACAGATAGAGTAGCATGTTCTTGTAGGTTAGGACTCATGATTTAAGAGTTACCCAGCCTTAAAATATCTAAATCTTTAGGAACCTCAAGTGTTAAAGAGCATGGATTAATTTACCATGTAAAAAAAAGTGAACTAAATAGGCTCCTGGTCTTATGCTGGTGAATGTATTAGGTTTTGTATATCTCAAGGGAAGAATGCCACCTAATATATCACAACTTCCTGCGAACTATGCCTTTCCATTCAAGTTCTGGGCCAGTGGTGCTATGCTGCAAGCATCACAAAGAGTTTGTCCTGAAGTAATCCAGAACAGCATTACTGATTTATGCTTTTATAACCTTAAATAAATATACATGGATATTAATTTAAGAAAACGCTATGCTGCTCTGATGCCTTTTTATCAAGATGGCAAGATGGTACTGGCAGGGACCTCGTGAAGTGCAGCTGCCATTAAAATCTAGCTTTTCACAGTTCCTCCAGGATCCCTCTGAAAACCCACTTGCTTCAGTCATGTCCTGGCTTGAGGTAGAACAGAACCAACTTTCTGTCCAGTAATTTTACTTCTTAGATAAACCTCTTTTAATTCTCTGGAATTAATAGCATATTGTGCAGAAAACTTCGTCTCAGAGTGATAAGACCTATGTTTATTGTTAGTACTAGGGGATGGTACGCAGACAGGCTCTTGCTTGTACTTATTGCTATAACAATCAAGGTCAGCTAACTTCATTATTTTCCTCATTGGAGGATCTGTAACGGAAAAGCATAGAGGGGTCACACCTGTGGGGAGGAGTGGACAGGATGAGTAACCCACAAATGACAACAGGGGTATTCCATCCCATCTGTCCCATGCTCAGTATAAAAGCTGAGGGATCAGTCAGACTCTCTTTCTTCAATGGCTGGTGTCCAGGGAGGGCCCTGCCTGTCTGCCTTTGATTCCTATCCATGCTTTCCTGTCTCCAGATCTGGAATCCAGATCCTCCCTGCTGCCTGTCGGTGATGTCATCCTGGGAGCTTGATACAGTTTTGTGTATATTGTATCTATTTAATTATTTAATTTTTATTTTATTACTAATATTTCATTAAAGTAGTTTAGGTCCTTCTAAACTCATAAACTACTTTGTCTCTCTCTCTTTCCTTGGAGCAAGAGGTGGGGGAGAGCATCTGTTGTTTGCCCTCTGCCAACCCGGCCTAAGCCATGATAGTCACACGGTAGCACTTCCCTGCTCGCTGACCCATGTGTCACATAGGAAATGAAGGAAGAGTCATGTTCAGAGAATTAATTCAATGCATATGCACAATAAGGCACATAAAGCACTAATTCTCCAGTGGTTCCACTGTATGAACAATTCCTATTACTCCACTGGGCTCTAGAGAATCAAATCAGAATACCTTCTGTACTTTTTTGATTTTTAGTTTGTTATGGTGCTTCTGGGGATGGAAATCATGCTTCCTTCATTGTTGTTTTCCTATTTCACCCTGTTCTTCTTCTGATAGTTAACCATGTTTTGTCGTCTGAATGGCTAAAAGTAAGCTGAGAGAAATCTGATTTGATTTGTTTTGTTCAAAACAATTATCTGTATGCAGATCATATATTCAAAGTTTGGCCATTCCCAATTAAAACAGAAAGAAACTGTTTCTTGAGAAAAAATCAGCTCAGGTATTTCATCAGTGCCTGAGACATGACTTCAATTATTTCTAACTCTCACAGTGATACCGTACATCCTGAAACAAAGTGAAAGTCTTTGGATACCTGGGACAGAAGGCTAGACTCAATTTCTTTGACAGAAAAAGCAAGGTCTTTCCTTGAGGGATATTGCTGCCTCCTAATCAAATGAATCCTCATACAGACGCCTGGGGGCAGTAAATCTTCACTATCTTTCCTTCTAATTAATGCTTCTTATTCTCTCAAAGCAAGAAAAATAGACCCGAAAAGGAAACTACTACGTTATCTGTAGTCATTTTGCATGCAGAATATAGAGTGCTGTGGGCTTTTTATCATTGCTAAATCATGCACAGTAGTCTCATTATTTGTAATAACTCTACTGAAGGTAGATATAAAATGTTTATGCATTCTTTGAAACAGTTTCCGGTGGTTCGAATATATTACGGCCTATCATAAGACCCACAAGAAATTACTTCATGTTCCTTTAAATGTTACATGACCTATTTTTAATTTTAACCTTCCTGATAGATATATGTGCTCCACTGTGCTTTAATCATCGGTACAATGCAATGTGTTCCAGGTAAAAATGGGATGACATGTCAGTGTACTCCATATGGTGTTTTTGAAGACACTTACCATTACTAGAGGATTGCTTCCTTGGCAAGATTTTGTAATTCTTTCTATTACGAAGCTTCATCTCCTTATAAACTTAGGTGCCATGTACCACTATTCTAGACATAAAATAAATAAGAGGAAATCCTTTAGTATGTTTGAGGCATCTTTAGAAATTACCATTAATAGTTTTTCTACACGCCTTATGTTAGATCTATTACTTTCAGAATGCAGTAGGTCTAGAAACAACTGTATGGATCTTAAATATGTTACTTCCTATATTTAATCCCAGTAACCAGACAATGTGATTCATAAATGGAGGAAAACTGCATGGCATAGGCACTATGGTGCAGTCAAAAAAGGCTTGAAGTTTTCTTAAAAAATGGAAGAAATGAAGCAAAAATAAGTTTTGGGAGTTAATTTAGTTACTATAGCATTAGAGTTTCTTGTACGGTATCATTTTGGGCCACAATAACCCCATGCAGCCCTACAGGCTCGGGGAAGTGTGGCTGGAAAGCTGCCTGGAGGAAAGAGACCTGGGGGTTCTAATTGACAAGTAGCTGAATATGAGCCAGCAGTGTGCCCAGGTGGCCAAGAAAGCCAACGGCATTCTGGCTTGTATTAGAAATACCGTGACCAGCAGAAGTAGGGAGGTGATTGTGCCCCTGTGCTCGGCACTGGTGAGGCCACACCTCGAGTATTGTGTCCAGTTCTGGGCACCTCAATACAAGAGGTATACAATATTGAGGTGCTGGAGCGAGTGCAGAGGAGGGCAACGAAGCTGGTGAAGGGCCTGGAAGACAAATCATATGTGGAGCGGCTGAGGGAGCTGGGACTGTTTAGTTTGAGGAAGAGGAGGCTGAGGGGAGACCTCATCATTCTCTACAACTACTTGAAAGGACACTGTAGAGAGGTTGGTGCTGGTCTCTTCTCACAGGTAATTAATGACAGAACGAGAGGGAACGGCTTCAAGCTCCAACAGGGCAGGTTTAGATTGAACATTGGGAAGGAATTATTCACAGAGAGAGTGGTCAGGCATTGGAATAGGCTGCCCAGGGAGGGGGTTGAGTCACCGTCCCTGCATGTGTTTAAGAGTCATTTAGATGCAGTACTGAGGGATATGGTGTAGGGGAGGACTTTGTAGAGTAGGGTAGATGGTTGGACTTGATGATCTCAAGGGTCTCTTCCAACCTGAATGATTCTATGATTCTATGATTTCCACCGCCTCCTGAGTCCATACAAAATAAGCAGCAATGACAGACAAGTTTCTGGAGAATTTGTACTATGAAGACAGAATATCCCATTTCAGTATAATCTAATATTAAGGAGTTATTCATTTATCAACACAGATTCTCACTGAATTTCTAGGCGTTGTTACGTTGGGATTTTTTTGTTTGGCTGGCTTGGTTTGGTATTTTGTTTTTGTTTCTGTTTAAAATAACAAGACGGATAATATAAAGAATTATGTGAAAAAATTCTCAAGCTCTGAAATAACATAATTGCTTTTTCAGTCTGCACTTTATATTCATTTCAAATGGTCTATACCTCTGATTCTCACACTTCTGGTATTTTGAACAAGTCTGTATGGTCTCTGATTCAATTATTGTTATCGTTGAGATAACACAATTAATAACCTGAGAAAATGCAATTTTGAATCCTTACCATTAATTAAATGTGTGTAAGCACATACAAATAATTAGATGATTAATGTCACTCACCAATATGGATTTATAGGCATTCTTATTTGTGACTATTACATACAATGATAGAGTGTGGGAAACCTCGGCTGGTCCGAGGGATCGGAATGTGAGCTTAACATCGACCTTTAGCAGATACCTGTGTATCCTTGAAGAGGCCTGAGAGTCCTGAGAAGAGGGGAGTAAATAAGATTAAGGACCTGTCAGACTGCCAGCAGAGGAAAGTTACTGAAGTTACAGCATAGAACAAAGAAGGCAGAAGTTATCCAATCATGAACGGCTGCACTTTGAGTGAACCAATTATACATGGACACACGTTCCTAAGAAAGATATAAAAGAGTTTGTTAAAACAATAAAGTTGGGTCTTTTGGGCGCTTGCTCACGAAGGTGTGTGTGTCGTTGTGGCCATCTCAACAGCGACAATAGAATAAGAATAGTATCATAGGATCATAGATTAGTTTGAGTTGGAGGGGACCTTTAAAGGTCATCTAGTCCAACTCCCCTGAGCAGGGACACTGGCACATAGATCGGGTTGCTCAGAGCCCCATCCAACCTGACCTTGAATTTTTCCAGGAATGGCACATCTACCAACTGTCTGGGCAACCTGTGCCAGTGTTTCACCATTCTCAGCATAAAAAATTTCTTCCCTATATCTAGTCTGAATCTGCCCTCTTTTAGGTTAAAACCATTACCTCTCATCCTATCGCAACAGGCCCTGCTAAAAAGCTCGTCACCATCTTTCTTATAAGCCCCCTTTGAGTATTGAAAGGCTGCAACAAGGTCTTCCCAGAGCCTTATCTCCTCCAGACTGAATAACCATAGCTCTCTCAGCTTGTCTTCAAAGGAGAGGTGATCATTTTTGTGGCCCTCCTTCGGACCCGCTCCAACAGGCCCATGTGTTTCCTGTGCTGAGGGCTCCAGAGTTGGATGCAGTAGTTCAGAGGGGAGTAGAGGGTCAGAATCAACTCCCTTGACCTGCTGGCCACACTTCTTTTGATGCAGCCCAGGATAAATAAAGGAAACTCAGAAAAAGAGAAGAAAGACTAAGGACAGTCCATCATTGGAAAGTCAAAATTCAGCTGAATGAGACCCTGAGTAACGAAAACAGTAAGAAGCAGAAAAAAGTTTTATTTTAAGCAAGGGTTGGACTAAATTGCTGTGAAAGATTCCTTCCTATCTCAGTTATTCTACCATTATAATCTAAAGACACTATCATAGGTTATAAAAAACCCATAACATATCTGAAGGTTATTCTGGTCCAAGCTTTATGAAAAGACAGTTTTGCGAAGACTGCCAAGACTTAAAATAACTCCTCAAACACTTGAACAACACGAACTTACTCTCTGTTGAAGGCACTGGGCCCCTGCTTGCCTGGGCAGTAGCTCTTCAAAAAAGCCTCTAGGACTCTGGGGACAGAGAGCAGCATAGGAGTCACCCTGAGGTTGACAGCAGTAAAGGTCAACAGCATCTGGCACTGTAGGATTAGGAGAACAGCCAGGAGATGGAGGAACGTAATGATCCCCTTCAATTCCACATATTGTAGACCCCACCTAGATACTGTGTCTTTTGTTTTGTGGTTGTCAGTCTAGGAAAAACTGTGCCAGGCTTAAGTGAGTCCAGCAGAGGCCCATCAGGTTGCTGAGAGAATTAGAGCACCTGGTCTGCAAGGAGAGCCTGAGAGGTGGGGATGGTTCTGTCTGGAAAAGGGAAGGTTTTGGAGAAAATTCAGGGCAGTGTTCTCCTACCTATGACCTTGCACTTCGGAAAGACAAAAGAACATCACCAGGGACAAGTCCTGGAGCAGGTACCCACAGCGACACTATGTCCTGACCAGATCTGCCATGACTGATGAGGCCCCAGCTCAGAGGTGGAGGCCTGTGAAGAAAAAACGAATGTCAAGCGGTGACAGAGTTCCAGTGTCCCCAAACACCACCTCTCAGCAGGCTTCTGTACCCAGAGCCTCCTGGGCAAAAACCCCACTGAATCCACAGGAGTTTGTGGTCAGCTCTGGGGATGGAGCCTATGTCCGCATTGGCACACTGGTGCTACCACCCCTGCACATTCAGCTCTCCTTTTGGAGAGCCCAGTAAACACCCAATTGCTTTTCATGGGTTAGTTTTGCAAAACCAAAGAACATCTTATGCAGGTGACACTTTTCCGACCCGATCCCAACAATGCAGAATTCCCTGGAGAGAGCAGCCATGTTATTGAACCTAAGTGCTGCCACAGAGCAGGTGTCACTTCTACTCTCCCAGCCTTCCCTTCCAAGCATTGCGGGCTGGGGTGTCCAAGCCTTTTGTGCAGCAGCCACCAGGCTGCAGGTCCTGAAGACTGCTAATCCATGTGGTGTGACCACTGTCCAGCTGACAGCTCTGTCCCTGCTGGGTCCTTCCTGCTGGTGCCTCTGCACCCAAACAGACCCCATCATCCTCCAGTCACATGAGCCTGAGCCTTTCTGTGACTCCTCTCTACAACAGCAGTCCCAGCTTCTCCATCCCAAACCCTGTCACTGGTTCCCAAAAACCATTACAGGCAAATGTGGCCCTTTTGTCAAGTCCCTTTACCTTGGCTTGATCCCTGTTATGGAAGCAAAGCTCCAAGCCCCAAGCATCCTGGTTTTCAGCTACAATCCAAGAGCAGGCTGCTATTCAAGCAAGGCACAATTTTTTCACAGGCCTAATGTGAAATTGGGTTTGAGAAACAGCTCTCATGAGTCCCCTTTTGTACTACAAGGGACTGTTGTCTTTTGATCCCATTCAGAAAGTAACTGACTCTGAAAAGTGTCATTTAAATGTCCCTCCATTAGAGCTACCACTATGAATGAAGACAGTGATAGTGATGATCTTCAGTCCTCTTAAACAGAACTAACATCAGCCGTTCACCCGTTTGCCAGTTTGGGAGTCTCCTATAGAAGTGAAGGAAATGGGTCTCTTCCAGAGAGTGACAGAACAGGAGAAGAGGAGCAGGAGCATCAGCAAGGACCTGTGAGCCTGCAACTCATGCAGAATTTACTTACTGCTGAGCAGGGTGCAGGCAGCCAGACCTCATGGGAAGAATCTTCCCACAACCAGAAAGAAGTGAGCAGAACTTGGAAAAAGACAGAAAGCCACCAAGTTGTTTGAAACCATTCTGAAAAGCAAGTACTTGCCCTGCAAGGACACAATGGGCAGTAGGGAAGTTATTTATAACCTCTTTTGATTTCTGTTCTCATTTACTCACTTTGAATTTTCTTTATGCCATCTCTATAACAAAAGCTAATGAACTTAATTTATGATCTAATAAAAACTGTCTTTGAGTTCCTATGCTTTTTCTTTTTTTTTAGGGAGGTCATTAGAAGAACACAGAGGCAGATCAACCTCATAGTATTGTTGAATGTGAGAGGCCAGATTTAGGCCAGGTTTCTCAGATGTTGCTATTTCACCCAGCCACCTGGCAATTTGTAGATAAACTATTGAGGTTTTTGGCAAATCCAAAGCCGGTCACACTAGGATCTAAAATTGTTTTTGTGAGAACTTTCTTAATATTTTTAAAAAGTGAAAGTCTCCCTTTTTCTTATTTCCCACAAAACAGAAAAGTGACTTTTCTATAACATTGAAAACTCTCTTGATTGTAAACTCCAAAAATCATTTCTCAGAGTTGTCCTGGAAAAGGAGATGACTAGGGCACTGGACTGAAGTTAAACAGCTCTACAATTATCTACTGATTTTCAGAATCAGAATCTGAGAACAGAATCATAGAACTGTTTGAGTTGGAAGTGACCTTTAAAGGTCATCTAGTCCAACTCCCCTGCAATGAGCAGGGACATCTACAACTACATGAAGTTTCTCAGAGCACTGTCCAACCTGACTTTGCGTGTTTCCAGGAATGGCACATCTACCACCTCTCTGAGAAATCTGTGCCAGTGTTTCACCACCCTTAGCATAAAAAATTTCTTCCTTATATCTAGTCTGAATCTGCCCTCTTTTAGGTTAAAACCATTACCCCTCATCCTATTGCAACAGGCCCTGCTAAAGTTTTTCCTCCTCTCTCCTCTATGCCCCTTTTGAGTATTGAAAGGCTGAAATAAGGTGTCCCCAGAGCCTTCTTTTCTCCAGACTGAATAACCCCAGCTCCCTCACTCAGCTTGTCCTCATAGGAGAGGTGCTCCATCCCTCTGATCTTTTCTGTGGCCCTCTTCTGGACCTGCTCCAACAGGCCCATGTGTTTCCTGTGCTGAGGGCTCCAAAGCTGGATGCAGTAGTCCAGAGGGAAGTAGAGCATGAGAATCCCTTGACCTTCTGGCCACGCTTCTTTTGATGCAGCCCAGGATATTGTTGGCCTTCTGGGCTGTACGCACACATTGCCAGCTCACGTCCAGCTTTTCATCCACGAGTATCCTCAGGTCCTTCTTGGCAGGGCTGCTTTCTGTCCCTTCACACCCCACTCTGTATCATAGAATCATAGAATCATCTAGGTTGGAAGAGACCCTTGGGATCATCAAGTCCAACCATGCACCCTACTCTACAAAGTTCTCCCCTACACCATATCCCCCAACACCACATCTAAATGACTCTTAAACACATGCAGGGATGGTGACTCTACCACCTCGCTGGGCAGCTTATTCCAATGCCTGACCACTCTCTCTGTGAATAATTCCTTCCCAATGTTCAGTCTAAACCTACCCTGTTGGAGCTTGAAGCCGTTCCCTCTCGTTCTGTCATTAATTACCTGTGAGAAGAGACCAGCACCAACCTCTCTACAGTGTCCTTTCAAGTAGTTGTAGAGAATGATGAGGTCTCCCCTCAGCCTCCTCTTCCTCAAACTAAACAGTCCCAGCTCCTTCAGCCGCTCCACATATGATTTGTCTTCCAGGCCCTTCACCAGCTTCGTTGCCCTCCTCTGCACTCGCTCCAGCACCTCGATATCTCTCTTGTATTGAGGTGCCCAAAACTGGACACAATACTCGAGGTGTGGCCTCACCAGTGCCGAGCACAGGGGCACAATCACCTCCCTACTTCTGCTGGTCACGGTATTTCTAATACAAGCCAGAATGCCATTGGCTTTCTTGGCCACCTGGGCACACTGCCGGCTCATATTCAGCCGCTTGTCAATTAGAACCCCCAGGTCTCTTTCCTCCAGGCAGCTTTCCAGCCACACTTCCCCCAGCCTGTAGGGCTACATGGGGTTATTGTGGCCCAAGTGCAGAACCCGGCACTTGCCGTTGTTGAAACTCCTACCATTGATGTTGGCCCAATGATCCAATCTAAGTCTCTCTGTAGAGCTTCCCTATCCTCCTGGGAATCAACACCCCTGCTTAACTTGGTGTCATCTGCGAACTTGCTGATGATACGTCCTATGTCCTTATCGAGAGCATAAATAAAAACATTAAACAGAAATGGTCCTAACACTGAGCCCTGAGGCCCACAACTTGTGACTGACCGCCAGCTGGATTTAAATCCATTGAGCACCACTCTTTGGGACCTTCCAGTCAGCCAGTGCTCGATCCAGCAGATCGCATGCTCATCCAGGCCGTGTGAAGCCAGTTTTTCCACGAGAATTGTATGGGGGACAGTATCGAATGCTTTTCGAAAGTCCAGGTATACAATATCAACAGCCTTTCCCTCGTCCAATAATCTGGTTATCTTGTCATAGAAGGAGATCAAGTTCATCTGGCAGGACCTGCCTTCCATAAACCCATGCTCACTAGGCCTGATCCCCTGGTTGCCCATTATGTGGGTTTTGATGGCATTCAAGATCACCTGCTCCATGATCTTCCCTGGTGTCGAGGTTAGACTGACAGGTCTATAGTTTCCTGGATCCTCCTTTTTGCCTTTCTTGTAGATGGGTGTTACATTTGCCACCCTCCAGTCCATTGGGACCTCCCCAGTCAGCCATGACTTCCTGTAAATGATGGAAAGGTTGTTGAAACTCCTACCATTGATGTTGGCCCAATGATCCAATCTAAGTCTCTCTGTAGAGCTTCCCTATCCTCCTGGGAATCAACACCCCTGCTTAACTTGGTGTCATCTGCGAACTTGCTGATGATACGTCCTATGTCCTTATCGAGAGCATAAATAAAAACATTAAACAGAAATGGTCCTAACACTGAGCCCTGAGGCCCACAACTTGTGACTGACCGCCAGCTGGATTTAAATCCATTGAGCACCACTCTTTGGGACCTTCCAGTCAGCCAGTGCTCGATCCAGCAGATCGCATGCTCATCCAGGCCGTGTGAAGCCAGTTTTTCCACGAGAATTGTATGGGGGACAGTATCGAATGCTTTTCGAAAGTCCAGGTATACAATATCAACAGCCTTTCCCTCGTCCAATAATCTGGTTATCTTGTCATAGAAGGAGATCAAGTTCATCTGGCAGGACCTGCCTTCCATAAACCCATGCTCACTAGGCCTGATCCCCTGGTTGCCCATTATGTGGGTTTTGATGGCATTCAAGATCACCTGCTCCATGATCTTCCCTGGTGTCGAGGTTAGACTGACAGGTCTATAGTTTCCTGGATCCTCCTTTTTGCCTTTCTTGTAGATGGGTGTTACATTTGCCACCCTCCAGTCCATTGGGACCTCCCCAGTCAGCCATGACTTCCTGTAAATGATGGAAAGCAGTTTGGCGAGCACATCTGCCAACTCTTTCAGCACTCTTGGGTGTAGCCCATCTGGTCCCATAGACTTGTGTGTATCCAAGCACCCTAGCAGGTCGCTGATCTCTTCCTCTTTAATTGTGATGCCCACATTCTGCTTCCCCTCCCTGTCTCCTAGCTCATGAGGCTGGGTGTCCAGGGAACAGCTAGTTCCACTGCTAAAGACTGACGCGAAGTAGACGTTGAGCACCTCAGCCTTTTCCTCATCCTTTGTGCCTATGTTTCCCTCTGCGTCCAATAAAGGAGGGAGATTTTCCCTAATCCTCCTTTTGTTGTTAATGAATTTATAGAAACATTTTTTATTGTCCTTAACAGCTGCAGCTAGGTTGAGCTCTAGCTGCGCTTTGGCTCTCCTTATTGTCTCCTTGCATAGCTTCGCTACATCTTTATAGTCTTCATGTGAGACTTGCCTCTTCTTCCAAAGGTCGTAGACTATCTTTTTGTTTTTGAAATCCAGCAAGAGATCCCTATTTATCAATATTGGGGGTTGCCCTCACCCAAGTGCAGGACCCTGCACTTGGCCTTGTTGCCATAAGGTTCACAGGGGCCCATTTCTTGAGCCAAATAGTATACCTGTCAGTTCTATATCTCTCCTATTTAGAGAGACAGATGTCATTGGAGACTGTGTCAAGTCCAGATAGAGGACATCCATAGCTCTTCCCTTGTCCACTGATGTATTCTCTCCATCATAGAAGGCTAGCAGGTTGGTCAGGCAGAACTTTCCCTTGGTGAAGCCATGCTGGCTGTCTTGAATCACTTCCATATCCTCCAAGTGCCTTAGGAGGCACTTCTAGGAGGATCTGTTTCATAGCCTTCCCAGGCACAGAGGTGAGACTGACAGGTCAGTAGTTCCCAGTGTCATCCTTTGCAATGTTTCTCTTTTTCCAGTCACTGGGGGCTTCGCCTGACTGCCATGCCTTTTCATCCTCGATGCATTCCAGAAGTCTCCTGTCTTGTCTACAGTTTGCTGTGCTACTTTTCCAGCAGATGTCAAGGTAGTTGAAGATGCCCAGTAGGATAAAGGACTGCGAAGGCGATGCCTCCTGTAGCTGGAGTAAGAAGGCTTTGTCAATAGCTTCCCCTTGATTGTGCAGCCTGTGGTAGATACCAACCCGAAGGTTCGCTTTGTTGCCTTCATGTCTAATTCTCACCCATAATCTTTCAACCTGTATATCTGGCCCTCTGTTCCCCTCAGAAAGGTGTTACCTACAACTATAACCTGTCTTCCTTGTAGAGGTGGTCATGATATAGCAGGAAGGCCTTTCTGACCTTCACAACCCTTCCAGTGTAGATAGACCATCATCCATATCTTCCATTCATTGGACTTCCTCATCCAGAGCCTCATACATGTTGTATAGAGGGACCTGGGAAGGTGATATGGGTAAGGAGGGGGTTCACCTGCTGTCCCAAGCATGGGCTTTCCTCCATTCATCCATTCACTCCTTCCTTTAAGCTACTGCCTTCTACCTGGCACAGGGGGGTGCAGGATCCCCTTGATCTTGGCTTTTTCTGGTGGCTGTTCCTGTTTCTGACTCAGGGAGGGCAGAGTACAATTCCACCAGTCTGTCTCTTTCTCAGATTTCCTCTCATAGCTCTGCCACCAGACTGAGCAGATCATCCACTTGGTAGACCTCACACAGCTGTTCTAACTTCTGCCATCTCACAGATGCCATCCATTACCAGTGAAAGGCTCTGGCACTGCCTGCAGCCCAAGAGCAGGACAGCCGCATGTTTCTGTGGGAGCTCTGCCTGGGTTGCCACATCCATTCTGGCGAGGGCAAAGGACATCACTTTCTGCCAGGTGGATACCATAGCTAACCTCCTTCTGAGAGGGTGATGACCAGTGATTGAACTCACCTCTTGAGCTCGTGGGGTGACTATGTCATCCCTGCTAGTCCTGCCAGGCAAACTATGACCCCATGCCCTGTTTGGGCACTCTGGTTGCTCCCACTCCCCAGGCTGCTTTTTATAGGTGTTGGAGACCTTGTCAGCATCTCCCGCCAGAGCTGCTGACTCCTGTCAGGTCCCTCCACTGTCTCAGCATTTTCCTGCCTCAGGAAACCACTTCTGTGCCAAGACCTGCCACCCTGCTGCAGGCCCAGCTGGCTCTGGAGCAGCCCCCTTGGCCATTGACTGCTGGTTCCTGTTGCACCGTGTCCAAATCTCCCACCATTGCTCCAGCAAGGACCAGGCCTCCTCAGTGCCTCCCTCCAGAGCTGCTGGCTCCTGGCGGGTGTCTCCATGGGTCCCCTGGTGTTTCCCCATCTCAGGAGAAACCCTAGAGATATTCTGTGGCATGGTCACATGCAATTAATTCATTTTAACCTTTGGTTGTCCTTCTGTAAAATGGAAATAAATGATACTTCCCAATTGTTCTGGCAGATTGGGAAGAAAAATCTGTAAAGTAGTCAGACAACACTGAAAGAATGTCTTAGAAAGCACTCAAGGAAAAGCGGTTGTTTTTACAATGCAATTTGGAAGGTGCAAAGTACACTGACACTGCATATCAGACATCAATACATTATGGACCCGTTCCCTCAGACCAGCTGTTGTGAGTAGGACTGCTCTTTGTAGTACCATGACATAGGGGTCCTTTAAGAATAATAGCTGTCAGAAATGTAACAAAATATTTCACAATGCATACACACAGGCAAAGCTGAACAGTTATACATAGAGGTGATCCAATCACAAGGAGTACCGAAATCCTGCATGTATTCAGAGGGAGTATATTACCAGGTGAGAGGAGAGATGCCATCACTGCAGCGAGAATTCCAACACACACACACCAGCTGCATGGGTGAACGCTAACAGGAGTTCACAGGCTAAAGGTAGTAATAAGATTTTGAAGTCATAGGCTAGGTGTGTGTCTTAAATCAGAAGGAGAAAGCAAGAACAACTTCTCCAGGTGCCAAATGTGTTTCTTCACACACCAGACCTAACCCAGCCATGTCTTCTCCAATCCGTCAGCAAATCATCTTCTATGCAAAATCGTTATGTTGATGAAGCACTTTAAGTTGCTGGGAGAAAATACAGAATGAAGGTCCTATTTATGCCATATTACATTAGTATTATAGTTTTGGGGGATATATTATGTTGTCCTTTTATGACGGATGATGAAAGTCTTCATAACCATGATACTTAAAGCATGCTTGGTGATGCTTGACACTACAAGAAAAACATTTCTAAATTTCCATAGAAAGTATAATAGTTTTCAGAATTAATGCTAGAAATGTAGTGTGTACTATTAATTTATTATCAGATATTTGCTTAGAAGAGCTTTTAAAATGTTTTGTTCATTTTTGATATTTTCCAGAAGGTAAGATATTGTCCTTCAGGATTAGCAATACATTAGGTATTTATTTTTTTTAAGAAAAAAATGATTTTAAAAAATGGTGTGAGACAAGAGGTCAGTGTCTACCACACTTACATGTGTTCTGCAGCGAATAATCCACGCTGACCAAAGTTACTCCAGTTTCCTGCTGTTGAATACCATGCATTAAATTCCAAGTTTAATCACTCTGGGCAGTTTACGTTTAATTGCAAAAATAATAGAACATAAACCTCAATTTATTTCCTATTCCCAGAAATTCAACTGTTCCAGAATTTTTTACAAGAATTTCTGTATCCTAAACCTAAGTTGTCTTAAACAAAGGACTGTTTTTTACCTTTCTTATGGTTGGTTAACTGGGACAGACAAACCAAATCAGGCACAAAAACTATTCAGCTAGCTTCACTCTGCTGCCTTTTGACAGATACCAATAGACTAGATCAGTGAAAAGAAAGCTCACGCTGGCGTATTCATGCCCAACAGCTGCTTCAAATTTGAGATTTTACAGAAGTACGCATAACAACTAATGGCCATAAGCCTGATTTCTGCTGGCCTTTTCCCACAAAACACACAAACACTCCCACACAACCCTTTCCTGCCCTCCCTGGCAACTTCTGCAGAACTTCTGTTGTTAATAAGCCTGTGTTAAATCCATGCCATGAGGACCACCTATGAATGCCCCTAAAACGCAATGCTGTACTGCCAAAATGTAATATTCAAGCCATGCATTTGTCCCATCAACACCCCATCCATATTACGAATTTAGAAAATTTATTTCCAAAAAGTCATCGTCTCTCCCTGTTTTGCTACTTTGAAAACGACTGGGGAAAACCTCCACATCTCATTTTCAAAGACTCCATTGTAGCATGAAATATTCCCTCCCCTCTCATTTTTTCCTTTATATTTTAAAAAGAATCCCAAATTTAGACTACCACCTTTGAAGATCTAGTTTGTTTAGATTCTTTTTTTTTTTTTTTTTTTTAATAATGTAGGGTTGGGGGATTTCA
>NW_015094508.1:13358841-13457903 GCF_001431845.1 Calidris pugnax
CCTTTATATTTTAAAAAAAAACCCAAATTTAAACTACCCCCTTTGAAAATCTAGTTTGTTTAGATTTTTTTTTTTTTTTTTTTTTTGTAATAATGTAGGCTTGGGTGATTGCACCTACACAATATGAATTACTCTTACGGTGTGTGAATATACACAGTTTTTACAATCAAATTCTGCTTTCAGTATTTCTATATAAATTAAATACATTCATACATGTTTCTGCTCTGACTATAACTCTTATTTTGATTTATTTCTTTTCAGATTTCCAAATTTTTGTAAATTAATAATGCCAAGAAGGTTGTGAGAGAGAAAGCATCTAAAAATCTTGCAATTTCCTACATAGCAACACCTATTCCATAGGTCCTTCATATTCCCAGGGAATCTGAATTCCTTCCTCATTGCCCTCTTGGGTCATTTTCCTCTGTACCCACCAAAGGCTTCAAACTAACCTTATATTCACATTTCCACAGAAGCCATTTTCCTTTCTGCTGACCCCAGTCCTAGGTGTCGTGACATTATCCACCTACTGTCACTTAAGAATGACGAGATTTCTGAAGCTTTTATCTGTTGCCTTTCTATCTGATAACTGAAACAGGCTTTACGAGTTGAACACAGGAGTCATCTCTGCTAGGGATAGCTGTATGCTCTCCTTTTTTGCTCTGTACTTGCACGAGTGTGTTGCTACGGCTGTAGTTCATGTAACCTTAAATTCAGTTACATAGTTACATCCATACAGCTATATCCATATTAATAACGGTTTAGCTAAAGCACTATTTCTAATCTTGGTAACACTGTAGCCTGGGATCAGTCTCTTTTACTTCTCTTATTGACCACCTTAGGAACAATTGTGTATTTTCACTAAACTCAATCTGAACATTTGTCCTTCACGTCTTCTTCTGTCAGCTATAAAGTAAGTTTCAAAATGTATGTAAGTCGTCATGACATATTAAAGATTATATTTTTTTGTCAGAAGGAAAGAGATCTTCATGCTCTGATTTGTGTTTTGTGCAGTTACTGGAGTTTTATACTTTTATTCTTAGGAGGACTCCACTTCCCTTTATTGGCACTGTAACTGTGGAAACAGAGGTTAATCAAGCTTCTCAAACAAGGTCACGTGTAGGACCAGATTCTCAAAACCTGTACGGTTGGCCTGAAATCTTGCGAAGTTAGAAGGGAAAAAGACACTTTGTACAAATGCAAAGCCATGCCTCAGGTCAGAAGCAGTTTATTATGAAACAGGCAATATACTCTGACTCAAGAAGTGGAATTAGAAAGTCTTGTGGGGGTTCTCGTAATGTTCCTCATAGCAACAGAACAAGTTCAGAGGTATCCCTTCCAACTCTGACAATTCCGTGATATCAGGAAAGTAAAAATAGAATATTTTCTCCCATCCTCCCGTCTTCAAGGGTGATTTATGGTTTTTCACTAAACTTCCTTGGCAAAAGGGTAATGATAGAAGTCCAGGCCAGAGCTTTGAGGCAGATCTAACTGTATCCTTTTTTAAAGTATACCAAGATCACTGAAGACAGTTAAAACCTTAAACTGGCTCTTCGTTGAAGATGGATGTTCTAAGCCTTTCCAAAATAATGTGAGCAGCTCAAAGGGGAAAAAAACCAACAAATTTTACACTGAAAAGCAGATTTCATCTGATCAGATGTTACAAACAGAATATTCCAAGTGAAGTAAAAAAGAACAAAGAATTTTCTTCCTTCAATCCATTGTAGAGTTGTGGGGTGGGTTGTTTCCTTCAGGCTTTTATTCACACAAATAATTTTTATTTGGCTTCCTGAGCCACAAACAACTCTACATTATCCCATCTTTCTTTCAGACCTGAAAGTCTGTGCTTGCTTCTGGTGCTCCTTAGCAGTCTCCCACTCTTTGCCACTCTTTCTATATTTTATTTTCCTCTTCTTATGTCTGTTTTATACTGTCCTCTGAAAAGTTTTCAAGATTGTGCTGAAGGAAGGTGGAGTTTCTCATTTTTTTCTTACAGTTTCCACTTATGCTTCTGCCAGATGAAGGCTCTGCATCCTACACACATCTTTTTAGGCTGTGGACAAGGAAATAAAAGAGATGTGTTCACGACAACTACAGAGCCAGGTTTTATTAGAGCTGAAACTAGAATAATGATGTTGTAAAACACTGATAAGGAGACAGAACAGAAAACTGACAATCACATTTTGCAGTTGTGTTGGTAAGCAGAACCCTTTCCCCATTTTGTTGTCAGAAAAGGAGCTGTATAGTGGAGTAGAAACAGCTCTTTTCAAAGCTCCAGTGAAGAGTCCCCTTTCTGCCTGTGGCAAGATCCTGGTGCCTGTGGCCCCAGCTCCCTTGCACTGTTTCTGTCTCTTTTGCCTGTTGCTTTTCTTCGTGTCTTATCAAGTGCTCTCAAAAGCACTCCCCAGTGACTGCGTGGTCACTCCTGAGGTGCCCCACTCCAGGAGTTACATGGCCGAGTGGGCAGACTCTGGTGACAAGTGATCTTCAACTGCCTTGGCTGGAGTAGTACTTTAGGTACCTGACACTAGTATGCTTTGTCTTTATGTAGCACCACTGTTTTTTGGGGAATTAACTCGATATTTTTAATAGGTGGGGGGCTTTTTTTTTTTTTTTTTTTTTTTTTTTTTGGTGGGGTTTTTTGTTTGTTTGTTTGGTTGGTTTGGTTTGGATTTCTTTTTTTGGAGGAGGAGTGTTTTTGATGTCTTCTGAAGCTGTTTCACAAAACTTTTTTAACAAAATCTTTTCCCATTTTCTATTCTACCAACCTTGGTTTGCTCTTCCTTTATTACTGTACTGATACAGGATAATCTAATCTTCTAACTCCATCAATATACAGAATCCCTCATCTTTCTTTAAGTAGCTCATACATATTTGTTTAAAGTCCAAATATTTTTTCCACACAGTACTTTCAATGAAATATGTACATCCACAGTCAAAGATTTCCCTAACTGCTTGAAAAACTCTCTTACCAGTCTATAAATGTACTTTTACCCAGTCTCTCACAGCCTGTGCTTACAAACAAAGTTTCTCTGGCATCTCCTGGAACAGTCTGGAGTGATGTTCAGAGAGATAATATAATAAAAATTGGGTTTTGGCTGACAGGGTAACCAAATGTTATTGTCCCAGAACAGAAATAATTATGAAATTAAAATCACAGAACTAAACATCAGCTTTTATGTTGTGTCCTCTTAGAAGGCACCAAACATTGTAGTGCAGCGTACATCCAGTCTAATGCACCAGCTTCAGGGAACTTCTGTCTCCATCAGACCCTTGGGTAATGTGCCCCCAGCACTCCCCTGTGAATAAACCATTACCTTGCAATGCAGAACACAAAGAAGGTGGCTGTCTATTCATGGCATCATAGATGTCAGGCCATCTGTTCACATCATCACAGAGATAGCACCAGAGTATCTGAATGATGTCCACTTTTGTCAATGTTAATCCACAATAGTGAACAGACATTTAAACCTTTGTTTTTAAAGTGACAGACAATTGTCAGAGCAAGATCCACACTAAAAGAAAATTGCTGATAACATATCAGGTGAAATAATTTAAAACATCACTGAAGTTCCTAGAACGGTCATTTGTATTATCTGTTTAAACAATTAAAAAAAATCCTTCTATATTTTCTGCATTAAAAAAGTGTGCCTCTGAAAAAATGCATGGCAGACAGCAAAAGTCACTAAATATAAGCATTCCTAAGAGAAAAAACAGTTCTAGAGAAAGCTGACAATTAAAAAGTGGAAACTTGTCATCCATAAATGTCAGGTCTGACATGGAAAAGCTTAGGGGCTGAGGAACAGATTATTTGCACATGAATAAATTTGAGCAAATGCTATTATAGCTTTTCATGATATCTTACGAAGGCTTCTGTTCTACCCAAGATGAACAAGATAGGTGTCAGTCTAGAAGGGAATAGATAAGTAGGGTTTCAGAGTCTAACAAATTAAAATCAGAAATTAAATTTTCTGCAGATCCATGGTTTCCTGATGTACTTTCCACTCACACACATTTGAAGTAGATTAGACTCAAATGCAATCTTGTAGTGAAGATTAGATTCAAATGGAAACCTATTCTAAAGAAATCTGTTGTGCTCTAAATTCAGAGTACCAAAGTCATGGATTTGATGATCTTATATGGCTTTCCAACCAAAATGATTCTATGATTTCACTTGGGAAAACATTACCCCTTTGCACTGCCTTTGTGAGACTATTTCTACAACAGCAGTGTTGTAGACCCAGAAAGGAATTTCTCAGAGATGTAGGACAAGCAAGAAAGCATCAAATCAGCTTGGTATCTTTTCTCATTAAACTGAAAATCTGCTGCCTGACAATCAAATAAGTGATTTTTCACATTGCTAGAAAAACCTGCAGGAGCCTTGACACTTGGTGCAAAACAATCACTGTAACATCCTAGATAAAGCCGCTGTCAAGTACCTTTTGTCTTGAGATGTGACATGATGCACCAGGATCTACTAGAGGGACACCTCATTGCCTCATGAAGAAGAACAAGATACCTGAGTCAACTCTCCAGAATGGTTCAGTACCATCAGGACAAAGTATCATCAAAGTATATACTATCTGAATAGTTCTTTCAGCTACAGGTGGCTTTTATTTCCACCTATTTCCTCAAAAAAAGAGTTTGATTTACTTAGTCTTCAGTCTGCCAGTGGGCATACTACCTCCTTGCAATGATTAAGTTAATTTGTAACAGTTATTATTTCATTGTGCTAGAAAGCCGAGCAAAACAGCTTATAATACAATTAGGTCAAACAACTTACATTTCAAACGTTTGATTTTTGCTTTTTTACATTGGGTCAGAGTATTGATCCCATCAGCATTCTCTACAGCTGAGCTCAGGACAACGTTTTTAAGCACTCTTGAGTAGTTCAGTCATTTCTTGTATAATAAGAATAGATAAGCTCATCTGACATGAAGGAAAAAATCACATAGTACTTCCTACAGGGTCAGTGAGAGGGTGTAGTAATGTCTCAAGCACGTGCTACTGTACCATTAGTTGCAGCCTTAATTTCTTTAAAATTGAAAGCTAATCTGGCACAGACCTGGTTTCCAGAACACTTACTTCTCTATAGGACTAATTCTAACCTTTAAGTAAAAACCACATGTGCACGTGTTCAAAAGGAACCAGAAAGACCATGTGATAGAAAGGTTTCTGAAAAAATACTGCAGATGTTCAGATACACAGCCTCCTAAAGCTTCTTTAATTTTGTTAGTAATTTTTTCTCCCCTTGACATTTTGAAGACTGAGAACGGAATAAAGAAGATATGCTTCACCACTATTTTTAAGATTACTTTTGTAGTTACTCTTGGAAATTGGAAAAAAAACACGTTTAAAATTATGAAGAAAGCAGCTAAAATCATCAAGGACACCACTTACATTGAAATGGCTGCTAAATACTTCATGCCTACAGCAAATACATTTCCAGTCTGAGGTTACTGCCAGTAACATTTTTTAGTGGGATGAAAATAATGTCTTGTTAAATTATGTTTGTTTAGTGGTTTTTGGTTTTGCTTTGCTTTTTTTAGTAAATCCGTTTTTTATACCTACAAAAATTTAACGGCATATTTCAAGAAGTCAGAAAATCTGACATAAATCAGCAGCAAAATTATTCTGGCAAGATCAAGGTCCAACTTTGACTTAGTGATTGAAGTGGCCTGCTAGACACTAGGTGCTTGAGCAAGATGACCAACTGACACCGAGGTGCTCCAACAGCCTGATTGCTCTAAATGTCATTGTACCTCTGCCAGCTCCTTAAAACTGATGGTCATCAAAATTGATGGCAACAAACAGGTAGGCTTCAGTCCTCCAAAAATTATTATCCACATATACTATTTTATATAACCAGTAGTCCATTTAAGGAAGAATAACTAAAAATATTTTCATGCCAGGCTCTTCTAATACTGATTAAAGACATTTTCCCTTCCCTTTGCCTTACAGCAAAACAATAAAGTAGGCATGAATAGTGGTAATCATCAAGCTACAGAGATGATCCACAGGTACATAAAACTGGGGCAAGAAGTCAGTTCTTAACTGTAAGTCAAGAGCTGCAGAAACCAAAAAAGGCTTTTTTCTAGCTACCATTATAGAGGGACTTTTTGCAAGTTATGTCCTTCAAAGGACAAAGATTTACCACTTTGCACCATATAATTCTTGTTGAAAGAGGACACTCAAAAAACCTGCTACACACACTACTCTGTCAGGTGGGTGAGGAACCTGGCCTTTTCTCTCATTCCACAACACTTGCAGGTTCAGAGACACCCAGGTTTCCCCAGGAACAACCCAAACTAACAATTTTTATCTATAACAGCCTACTTTAACAAACAGAGAAGCCCTTTAAAAAGAACAAGTAAGAAGAAAAGAAGCAAAAGATCAGCAAGAAATAAAATATTAAATCACCATCTCATTGGCTGTCGGATTAGGTTCTGATGCTTGTACTGTTGAAAGGCTGTCAGAGAAAGATATAGCCATGGTTTTTTAATATGAACTCTTTCATCTCAGTGCATGCAGACACTTAAGATCCAGGCTTCTCTTACACTTACTTCATTGCTGGCATAATTATCAGGGCTTCAGTTTTCCTTTTGACAGTTGTGATTTCCAAATTTATGTCAACTTTTCTAAACACTGTTTAAGTCCATCTTTTGACATCTCATTCTAGATTCTATCAGATGATTTCTCAAGACTCTTACATAGCATCAAATATATTTCCTCAAAGCCCATAGGATAATTGAAGGAAAGCAGTAAACATAGTTAAAAAAAATCTGCAGCTGCTTCATTTACAACCTTTAGGCTTAGATCCAGAAGCCCTGTTAACCTAAGTATAAAACCTTTTCATATTAAACTTTTCTATGGAGATTGGAACATTTGATAAGAATATAATCTTCAGATACTCTTCTTTCTCTAGGTAAGTGTTTTCAATCTGAGGAATTCAGAATTTACCACCAAGATAATGGAAATTCTTTGTCAAAAATCACATGCTCTGAATACAGCCTAGACTGTGAATTATCCAAGAGATTGTCTTTTAACCAAACATTTTAATATTGTGTAGGTTGAGTCTTGGTCAATCGATTCCAGTCTCCTATAAGCAATTATTAGTTTAATTTATCAATCCAAATAAGCATGCAGCAATTGTTTCAAGTAAACTACTGTCTGTACCAATGTGAATTCAGCTGGAATAACTCCAGTGTGTAGATAGAGCTTTTTTTTTGGTGGTTCTCATAACCTAAGAGTATTGTAACTAGAACACTCAGCTATTTACTCTTCGAAGTTACTGTTCTGGTTTCCTAGGAAATCGAATTTTATGGAAACGTGTTCCCAAGATCCTGTGATAACCTTTGAATACTCTGGCCGAGTTCATCCACAGCTGATGAAAAAGCTAAGGAACTCACAAAAATTCTGTGAAACCAGTCTTCCTGTATTCCAACAGAGGAAAAACTATTCAGTATATTGCTTATATAATATCAGATAACCTGAATGGGATGAAAAGCTTAGGTGTTACCCCAGCCATAGAAAAAGCTTTGTTCAGAGCTCACACTTCACCTTTAATCCACACGAAGCAGGGCTTTTTTGAGACCAGTGATCACAGAACCATTTTGTTTCTTTTCCCTTCTGTGGATACCAGAAAGAAGTTTTATTTACTGATTTGGAAGACAGGGTAAAAGAACAGTAGATTGATGACAACTGCCTCAAGCACAACAATAGTTGTGCACTTCCTTTTGTAGTTTTACCCAGTTTTGCCACCTTGTTTTGTCTGCCAAGGTGTTAGAGGCTTCAGTTAAAAGGTTCAACATTATCTTCTGCAATTTTTCATGTATTGCCTGGAATTCCTTTTCAAGATTTCAAAAAATAACTTTTCCAGGTGCCTTGATACTACAGATTTTTCTCAAATATCTGGCATTTTTGTGTTTTGTTAAGTAATGAACAGCCAGTCAGCCCTTGGAAGTGTTGTACAACACTTCCATCCATCTGCAGTGTTCATTGAGCTTAATGAGATTTATCATATCTGCATCTTACAGTGACTTGGGGCTTTTTCCTCAGATTGTCTCGTTTGTCTTGCAATCAAAAACCAGTTGAAAAATCAAATATTTGTTTTAATATCTTTTTTTTTTCCTCTATTCTCTATACTTATATAGGGAAAATATAAATCACACTGTGCAACATGGTGAAAGTTCATGCTGTTCTTTAGTTAACAAATGGTTAATATTTTAGGATTTTCTCAGGAAATCTCTCATTCCACACTACTACTTATAACTTTGAACAAGAGATCTATAACTACACAATGCTCAAAAATAGTTTCTGTGATCCTGCTCTCTAAGGTGGGGATTTTCTCCTGTTATCAGAGAAGATAGGTTTTCTTACACACCAGTACTTCGGAGGCTTTCAAAATGTAAGACTTCAAAACTAGGTTGGTTCTACCTGACAAATCCTCCATGGAGAGAAAATTTAATGCTGCAACACACATCCCCTCTCCCCCTCCACCTCTCCCCACTATTATCAGCAGTCTTGTCTTTATTTTTTTTCCCATTTTTTTATAACTGACTAATTATATCAATATTAAACTTTCAAGCTTCTCTGAATAAATTGGAGACATACGAGCCTCAAGTTCTCCAAATTTAGTTTTACAAAGCCGCTTTGTTCAAAGAGTTAAGTTTCTTCTTTCTTTTCAAGAAAAAACTTTAAAATGGGTGTGATCTATGCAAATGTGTCCAAGGAGTATACAGAAATAACCTTTGCACAGAAACCAGAGGTTCTTACTAATTAGGCCAAAAATCACTTCAGTCTACCTTTAGCAAAAGGGCAGATCTTGGTTATGCATATCTTTCCCCTTCAAAAGAATAGGAAGTAGAGTAATTACAGACTTGGTATGTTTTACTTAACTCTTCAGCTATGTGTCTGCTACCCTCCAGAGGTTCCTGAATTCTCAGTTTGTTAATCAGTTTCTAATCTCTCACACCTCAGGCTGCGAGGTTGAGGAGTGGGTACCAGCCACCACAATTAACCTTACCACATAATGGATTAGGCTAGTGCCATTACTATTTGGAGTTCAGTCACAGAAGTGAGCAGTGGAGCACTCTAGCACTGTGTGCTGGGGGGGGTCCTCAACCTGGGGAACCTTCAGGGAGACAAGAGACCCACCAGGAGCCCACAGCTTGTGCAAGAGTGACTGAGGAGACTCAGGTGGGGCCAGAAACGATGGCAACCAAGTCCCCTCACCATAAAACAACCCCCTGGGAAGCTTAAGCAAGCAGGATGGGCAAATAGGGCACTGCAACACAGTTTGTGTGGCTGGGCTCTGTAGCTCTGCTCTGGCTCTGTAGCTCAAAGACCAATGGTATCTGCCCAGCAGAAGGCCATGTCTTCTCCAAACTCCTTGACTGGTGCAACTTCCCAGACAGAGCTGCGATGGGAAGGTAGTGCTACCCAGGCGCCAGGCTGCTGGCTGTGCCCTGCTCTTATGCTGGCATTGGCCAGTTGTAGCGAAGACACCTGTGGGAGCTGAGCCTGGGTGGAGGAACTCCTGTTCCAGGAGCAGGTGAGTAGTTTGAGGAGTATCAGGGGGGTCTGAGAAGGAGATTGACTACTGGAACCACAGCCTATCATCCCTCAGACAGGCCCAACAGGCAAACAGGTTCATTGCAGGGGACTTAGATGACTTTTAAAGGTCCCTTCCAATCCAAACTATTCTATGAATTTATGATTTTATGACATATGATAGATACGGGTAGCTATGGTGCTTGGGGACATGGTGTAGTGGTGGTTTTTGCAGTGTTAAGCTGATGGTTGGACTCGATGATCCTAAGGGGCTCTTCCAACCTAGACAATTCTATGGTTCTATGATATGGAGGATTCCCTACCCGGTCTCCCTCCAGCAGAATGCGATAACTTAAGGTATAGGGGTAATGGTGACAAGTTCTTGCCTGGAGCCGCAGGCACATCTCCTCTGTGACCAGGTGCCTTGGTACAATAGGTAAGAGGCTCTGCACGTGGAACCAAACAATGACAAGGACAATGGTCCATTTAGGTTGGAGGTGTCAGCAAGGTTAATTTGGTCTATGCCCTGCATCAAAACCACTTCCATTAAGCAAAAAAATACAAGTCATTTTCATAGGAGACTCTCTTCTGACAGGAATAAAAGGCCCAATCTGCTGATTGGATCTCCTTCATCAGGTAACGTGCTGCTTCCCTAGGGCCTGGGTTAAAGATGTTACAAGAAAACTTTCTATCTTGGTATGCCCCTCAATTATTGATTTTTCATGTTGGCAGTGTTGTAGTTGCAATAGGAAGTCCAAGGTCAATAGAAAGAGATTTCAGGACCTTGGGATTACTGGTTAAGGGATCAGGAGCACAAGTGAATTTTTCCTCTATCCTTCCAGTTGCAGAGAATGATGAGGGAAGAAACAGGAAGAACCAGCTGATTAATACCTGGCTCTGAGGCTGATGTCACTGGTAGAATTTTTGGGTTTTGATCATAAGTCAGCCTACACAACATCAGGCCTGCAGGCGATAGATGAGGTACACCTTTCTCAAAGAGGAAAAGAATCTTTGTGTAAGAGTTAGCAGGACTCATTGAAAGAGCTTGAAACTAGATTTGGAAGGGGAAAAGTGTAAAACCAGGCTCACTAGTGATAAGCCATGGGGCAGCATGCCAACATGTGAGGGACAGTGTGGTTGCAAGGTCCTTCAGTCTGCTCTACAATGTGCTGAGTACACTGGAGGACATTTTAATTGTCTCTGTACTAAGGCACACCCAGTGGAGGTGGGAGATGGAGATCCACGGAGCAGCAAAAAACCAAGAGATGTTGATGCATTAGAAGGCAGCTATCAGTGGGAGTCTGTTACAGATCACCCAGCCAGGATGAAGAGGTAGCAGAAATATTCTATAAGCAGCTGAGAGAAGTCTCAAATTTGAAGCTCCCATAATCCAAGCGGAAATTATTAGTGACCCACTACACCACTTAGACATACACAAATCTACGGGGCTGGGTGGGAAGGATCCAATAGCACTGAGGGAGCTGGTGGTAGTGCTCATCAAGGCATTTTCAATTATATATCAGCAGTCCTGGCTAACTGGGGAGGTTCTAGTTCGCCACAGACTAGTAAATGTGATGCCAATCTACAACAAGGAGGAACTCGTGCCAGGGAAAGTTATGGAGCAGATCATCTTGAGTATCATCGCATAGCATGTACAGGAAAAATAGGTGAACAGGCCCAGTAAACATGAATTAATGAAAGGAAGGTCCTGCTTGACTAACCTTGTCTCCTATTACAAGGTGAACCGCCTAGTCAATGAGGAAAAGGCTATGGATATTGTCTACCTGGACTTTAGTAAAGCCTTTGACACCATTTCCCACAGCATTCTCCTGAAGAAACTGGCGCCAGTGGCTTAGATGGGCATACGCTTTGCTGGGTGAAAAACTGTCTGGATGGCTGGGACCAAAGAGTGGTGGTGAATGAAGGTAAATCCAGTTGGCAGCTGGTCACAAGTGGTTTTCCCCAGGGCTCAGTATTAAGGCCAGTTCTGTTCAATATCTTTATCAATGGTCTAGATGAGGGGATCGAGTGCACCCTCAGGATGTTTGCAGGTGACTCAAAGTCGGGCAGGAGTGTTGATCTGCTTGAGGGCACAGAGGGATCTGGACATGCTGGATTGAGGGGCTGAGGCCAATGGTAAGATGTTCAACAAGGCCAAGTTCTGGGTCCTGCATTTGGGTCACAACAACCCCATGCAGTGCTACAGGCTTGGGGACGAGTGGCTGGAAAGTTGCCCGGTGGAAAAAAGTCTGGAGGCATTGGTCAACAGCCAGCTGTAGATGAGCCAGCAGTGTGCCCAGGTGGCCAAGAAGCCCGAGAAGCACCTTGGCTTGTATCAGAAATAGTATAGCCAGTAGGATGAGGGAAGTGATCAACCCCCTGCTCTTGGCCCTGGTGAGGTCACAGGTCAAATACTGTGTTCAGTTTTGGGCCCTCACTACAAGAAAGACATTGGAGTGCTGGAACACACCCAGAGAAGGGCAATGAAGCTGACAAAGGGTCTGGAGCAAAAATCTTATAAGGAGCAGCTGAGGGAGCTGGGGTTGTCCAGTCTGGAGAAAAGGACGGCTGAGGAGAGACCTTATCACTCTCCACATCTACGTGAAAGGAGGTTGTAGTGAGGTGGGCGTTGGTCTTTTCTCCCAAGTAGCAAGTGATAGGATGAGAGGAAACATCCTCAAGATGCACCAGGGGAGGTTTAGATTGGACATTACAAAAACCCTTCACCAAAAGTATTGTCAAGCACTGGAACAGCCTGCCCAGGGAAGTGGTGGTCACCACCTCTAGAGGTATTTAAAAAATGTGTATATACAGTGCTTAGGGACATGGTTTAGTGGTGGACTTGGTGGTGTTTGGTAATGGTTGGACCTTATGATCTTAAATGTTTCTATGACTTTATGATTCTATCATCTATGATATTACTGAACTATTGTTATAGTACAGATTTACAGATAGATATTACTTACATACTTACTCTCTGAGAGGGAGGCTTGTTTATATATCTGTACACACTCCACTGGCTTAACATACTGAAATGTTACAAAGGATCATGCAAGCAATAACTGTTAAGCGATTGCCCAGAATTTTAGAGAGCAGAAGCCTACAAATGCTAAGAGTCTGTAAGTGACAGAAAGTATGAACCAGAGCTGAGTATAACAACTGTTTTTTTAATTGGCTGAGCAGATTATCCAGGGAGTTGAAAATTATGTTATAAAACTCAGGAAAACCCCCCCCCCCGAAACTACACTCTATCCTCATTTAAACTAATACAGTTCTATACAGATAAATAAGATTATGAAAGGCAAGCTATTGAGCAAATAAATTAATGCATCCAGTCACTGTATTTGAAGTACTTCGAAAAAAAATAAATAGATTCTCTACTGTATGTTGCACATCCTCCATTAATTTTGTAAAATACTGTTCACCTTTCAAAGAACAATAAAATCTTCGACCCTCCTTTATTATTTGAAATTTTCTGTTGTTTTCTACATTATCTAAGCTTAAAATTCAAAATCTTACATAGGAAAATATAAAAAATAGGTTTTTCAGATCCTGCTACCTGGATTATTAAAGTGCATTTGTTTCTTACTGCTAAGATGTACTAAGGCAGCTATAAATATAGACACTGCATTTTCATATTGGCAATTGCTATTTTTTCCCCCCAGTAACACCATGCACAAACAAAGAGAACCTAATCATAAAGAGAGGAAATTGCACCACAAGATGTCTTCACATCTAAGATGGGAACAGTACAACGTACAACATTTAAAATCCTTATCCTACCAATATTTCATCACATTGATACAGACAGCAATATCAGTGTCCTGAGAAGCCTCAGGAAAAGAGAACAGAAAGGGTATCATGTGGCTAAGAGCCTTTGTTTATGCCAGGAGGTACAAGGAAAGAAACAGGTAATATCAGGTGGCCAGGATCCTTCTTATTTACTTTACATGTGAGCCCTAACAACCACAGCTTGGTTTCAAGTTAACCTCAAATGATGAGCACTTGAACTTCTGGCCTGCATATTTAGCAATTCCAAAGCAAAGGCTATGTGAAAAAACTATCTACCTAAGTAAGTATTGATACTGTTATTCACACCAACAGTGCAGAATTTATGCTGATCATTATAAGCTAACTCCAAAATAAAGTTACTTAAAGCCATCTAGTGAACATAGGCAAGTATAATAAAGTGCAAGAACCACAGGGTTCATTAATAAAGGACTAATTCTCCTCTCACTCATACATCCTTTTTACAAGGCTTTCGTTTCATTAGAAGTACTGCTATTTAAAATCTTTATTTTTTCTTGAAAAAAGACCAAAGCAGAGTGAACAAAATATATGGAGATGCAACCTGAGTGACCTGCTCTAGTTGACTCTGCTTTGAGCAGAGGAGTTGAACTTGCTAGCTTCCAACCTCAGCTATTCTGTGATCCTTTAGCACCATTGCATACAAATATATTTGCTTGCATAGGAGTATTCACTGTAAAAAAAAAAAAAAAACTCACGCTTCTTAATTTTAAGAATATCCATTAAATAATAATCAACTAGAAGGCAGTTTCAACTCATTTGGGCTGTTGAGAATTTCCAGCAAACGAGCTCCTCAGAGGCAGGACAGTTTAAGTGTCAAACTCCTTTTCCATTTGTACTTCCAGTTAACAATTTCAGACCAAGTGATCTTCCTTGGACTTGCTACCTCCTCACCAAGATCACCAGACAATTCTGTTTTTCCCGCTTGTATCTAGCTTCATAGCTGTAAGGCCTTGGAAATAAAATTTTCTTTCATACATTTTGCACCTTGCACAATACTGAGAATGAATCCTTTTAGGACAAAAATGTCTATTAGCGTATACATAGAAATAGCACTGAAAGATTTGTATTGCTAAAAATAGGGTAAAGTTTATTTAGTGCAAGACTGAAGACCATTATTTAGACTGAGCAAAGTAGAACTTGCTCCATAAGCATCAGTCCTTCATCCCCCCAAAAGCAATAGTGCTTGTTGCCTGGGCCACTTATTTGTTTATAAGAATGGCAAAATCCATGTCACGTACTTAAATGCTTCAGGACCCAGTGGTAGGTTTTAGTTCGCAGTGGGAAATCTTTCGTCTTCAGAGTGCAGACAGTTTTACCAGCTGCTCTTTCTAACACAGGCAGAATTCATGTAGTCTTGAAGAAACTACAACAGAAAATTGCAAGTTCTTCTATATCCATTTTGTAGTATAGAGTAATGGCATTTTGTGATCTGAGACTTCGTAGCGCTGTCCAAGCCTGCCCTGAAGAAAATTACGTACATGCAGCTTGATCCTACAAGTTCAGTAAGATCATACAAGCTCATTTTGTTCTGAACTCAGTGTATTTGTGTAGTAGGGAAGTCAGCTCAGCTCCAACAGTTCTATCTTGGTTTTTTAAAAGAAAAGGAAAGTGAACTCATGATGGATTTATTTGAAAGACAGAACTTGAAAATGTTACATCCAGCCTAAGGCTTTTTCTTATGTACTCCAGAAGCTGCCAAAGAATATAGGTGATTCTTTTGTACAAATTTAAGTAGTCAATAAATAAAACTAAGAATGAGTGTAACATTGTTGATGTTATACCAATTAGTACAAGCACAACCCTAACAAATATTGAAACCGAATAGGTCCTGGCTGATACATTTCCATTGGCTGGACAAAGTTATTAGTTATCTTTAACAGATCAGACCAGCTTTCAGGAACACCTGGGAGCCCAACGCGTCATACATGCTGGAATAATAGATTGTAACTCTGAATTCAGTTTGCATGTAGACTTACTATGACTTCATGAAGATAACGGCTAGCTGCTTATGGGATGCATAAGCAGCCAAGCACATGTGTCTGTGGAACTGTCCAGTCTCAATAATTGTAGTAATTATGTGAACAAGTGAGAGATGTGACGGATTTTGCATTTTTTTCCTAACTTCTTTCAAGATAAACTCTCTTTCTGTTGGGCAAAGAGAAAAAAAGCCACCCACATTGTAATGAAGTGTAACAAATGTTTATGCTTCATATTCCAAGTATTCCACATTAGGATGCTCATGTGTTTTTGCCAAATACCTCTGCCAGAATGTTCCATAAACTTGAAAGGTCATCATAATTGCAGCTGCAGAGAGCTGACAAAAATATATTTAAGCTCCTGGTCATAAGCTGTATTTAATTCTTCATGTTTCTCTTCCTACATTCACCTCAGAGACTCTTGACTCTTGACTCTTGACTCTTGACAAAAATTTTGCCTCTGATCCATATAGCTATACCTGAAAGGAGCGCTGACATTTTGCCTCTGATCCATATAGCTATACCTGGCAAGAGCATGAGGAAACCAAAGACTCAGTTTTCTTGGCCTCTTGACAGAACATAAGATTAAAAAGTAGCACAGTGCATTCTTGGAAATTATCTATAAATACTGTATGCTAATGATCTTATCTGGATGTTTATGGTGAACTAGGCAGGTTTACTTCAGAAAGAACCTGAGAAACTAACCCCAACCATGCCTACTAAATGTCAGAGAACAATTACGACAGCTCGGTCCTTTGCTTAGGCTAAAGAACCGGCTTTGGTCCAAACAGGCCAAAGATCACACAAGTGTTGGCAGGTATTCCCTCAGCAGCAGTGCTGCAAGACACCCACAGCAACTGTGCTGCCAGATCTCTGCTGAGACACGTGAACTTCAGAAACAGCTCAAGTACATTAATGCTACCAACACTTCAGGTCTGAGAATCCCTGCCATGGCTGTCTTGTATCTGCTTCTCTGATAGCTTTGTTCTTACGATTTAAAAAAGCAATGCTCTGATTTCAGGAAGGCTGTCAGAGTTGCACTCCCCAGCTGCAGAAATGAGATAGGAACAATGATAAACATTTAGATTTATTTGGAGGCTAGAAGAGCTGATGCACCAATTGCCATAGCACAAACCTAGTGAATACCAAAACACGTTATGGAATAACTTGGTCAAGGCAAGACTATTATGTTTCAAATGTGAATGGGTACAGTCCAATGAAGGCTGGGAAATGACCTCATCTTTCATGTAAGTTTTACCTTAGACACATGGCCTTTGCAGCAAGACAGCTGATTCCAATTGCATTATTTTCCTTTTCCTTTTCTTTTTTTTTTTTGACAAATGTTATGCAAACACTTAGTGCTCCCACAGTTTCATAGTAAGTGAATAGTTTGTTGCATTGAAGAAGGAAAAATATATTTATGGGGAAAAAAGCTGATTGAATATTAAATCACAGTTATAAGAGAATACAGTTCTGCAGTAGCCTATGAAATGTAGTATTGATATAGACAACAAATACTAAATAGCTTTTCTGAGATGCAGATGACACACAAAGGGAAAGAAAAATAGGTAAGAACTGTTCTTGCCACAGAAAGTACTGGCACATAAAAGATCCTAATCAGACAGGAGTTCTGAGTCTGTCAACTTCTGTTCTTGTGAAATAAACAGGAGACAGATCCTCTGTTCTTTTTCCCCCTCTATTGACAGCAGAGAGACATCATGGTAATAATTACTGCTCTAAAATCTACGTGGTGAGTCTCAGTATTTGAAGTTATCTGTGCTTTAGTTCAAAAACTTTGAGGCTGGCACTGTAATTATTATATAACTCCCAGGATTTTTACTTTAAGTTTTGATAATATTTTTATATGGAAATCTATAATTAATTAACTTATAAAACTCCACAATTTCAAGGTATCACAGCTTTCATTTATTAAATATGGAGGGGGTTCATTGATTTATAAACACCTACAACTGGAATGGACTATTTGATTTTAGACAGCATAACAGGAGAATTTAGTCACACATGTAAGTATCAGTAAAATTAAAGCCAAATTACAATTAAACTTAACATTAAAGGAATTCTGTGTGAAAAGACTTTAAAAAATATTTAACATGGAAAAATACTGGGGAAACTGCCTTAATACGTTCTTTCTACATGGTGTCTTTATGCAGCCTTTGGATGTTAAGACATTGGTCATATTTGCAGTGGTAATTCCCATTTGGATAGAAATGACAGTACCACACACAGTGCGCTGCAGATTCCTTTTTGAAGAATGTGTAACTCCCAGCATGATGCAGAGAGAAATCATACTGCTGGGGATATGACAGTGAAAAACAAATTCTGTAGTGAGCATGTTGACTGCATTCTCTGCAAAGTTGTCAGAAAAAGGACACTGATGTCCAAGATGACTCTATCTGCCATATACAAATAATGTAAGTGTGAAAGGAGAAGATACAGCAGGTTCAAAAGTAGTCGAATAAGACACAGATACATGCAAAGGACATGCATCCACTTTCAAATATGGATCGTATTATCCCATCTCTACTGTAAGCAAGTATCAAGAGAATAGAAAACAAGATTCATGGAGCCTGTTTTACAATACCCAGAAGTAATAATCAAGCTCACAAAGTGAACAGGAAGATTTTTTTCCCTGTGAAGGACAATGATTTCGTCTTTCAAAAGACAAATTTGTCTTTTTTTCTTTTTGTCTTTATCTTTATAGAAAGATAATCAGTCATACCTGTCCTCCATACAGAGACACGCAATTAAAGCAGACAAAACAAGCCTAATTTAAAAGCATACAGTACTATCAACCAAGAAGAATATAGAAATCATATGTTCTTAATCCTTTTCCTTAACATGAATGACAAGTTCTTTCAGACTTCTTGCACAAAATAGTATGCCTCTCCAGTAGCTGCCAATGTATGAGTTCTGTGGAGAGGCTATCCTCAAGACAAAAGAGGGACTACTTTCATGACAAGTCTGCAGCTGCTTGCTTTACTCATTGGGATAAATTACAGAATAAATACACACAAAAAAATTTGAAAGGTAGATGGCTGTATCAGATAGCTAATGACAGCTTACTAAGACTGAGTATCACTTGGGTATCTGTTCTTCTCAAACGTGTCAGCAATCCCCTTAAGAGTAAGAAAATCATTCTTACATCTAAAAACTGCATAGTGATTACAGTCTTTCCTAAGACTGTCTTTGAGTTTAAAAAAGAATATTTTTTTCATCAGTTTTCATATGCAAAAGCCTTACTGTGCCCTAAAATGGTATCTGGAAATTAGAGTGAAGACAGGGTAAAGGTCATAAGCAGAGAAAAGCAAAGGTAGGGAAACGAATAAAGAACAAATTTAGTCTTTTTATTCCTTCACTCTGCCCATAAAGTCCTGATTAATACATCTGTTCTTCAGTTGCAACAATTATGAAATTTCTATGTCCTTGACTGAAAAGTATCAAACCAACGAAAGACGAGAGTGCAAAATATATTTTTGCATACTTCGTAATTTATATTTTCATCAGTATTCATGAAATCTTAAGAATTAGACATGGAAGAGACCAATTAAATCATCCAGTCATTCCCCTTACTGACAGCTCTGAATAATTCCTTATATTTTCAGGTCCTGAAAATATAGCATTTACATACAGATGACAAAATACATTTTAATGAGCCAGTTTCTTTTTCCTGTGCAATCTGAGCAGAACTGTTGAGGCAAAGGCAGCTCTTTGTCACAACAGAAGACTTCTAAGCGAATATACACTTCAGCTAAGATGAGCGCATGTTACCAGATCAAGTAGTGTACTTAAACAGTTTATTATTATGCATTTCAGCGCATCATAGGAAAAGGACACATGCTAATTAAGATCAATCAGCACACCTTCTGAAGTCTAGCATGGCAATCAAGAGCTTAAACATTACCTTAGACATGAGGCAAGATGTCCCAGTGAATAGGATAAGGTAACCTTAAGTAAACTCTCTGCCTTGTCATTCAGTTAAAGATCAGTGAGAATCCACCATTAGTTCAGTACAAAGTCACTCTGTCATTAGTGAGAGACTCAAATAACCATTTGGTTGTAATCATAACCTGAGAATTTTTAGCTATTAATGAGTAATAAGATTCAGATGATTTTGTCATTCAGGAGGTGGCCCACAGGCTGACCTTTTGTCATAATGTGACTCTTAGTGTGGAATTATGATCTGTGTCTTGAACACTTAAGTACAACCCCAATTAGACATTACTGCCTTCCAAAAACCATATTTGCTGCCCAAAAGCCGGACTACATGGGATAAGACGAAATTTAAAGAGTTATTGCACCCCACCAATACTAAAAACGGAGTCTTTCACATTATTTTAAGTAAGATTTTATTTTTAGACATGGCTTCATATGACAATTCAAAAGAGATGCCCAGGCTCTGGCTATTAATCCTCTGTTGTCTCAAGCTGGTCTCATCTGGTGACATTCTGAGGATAAACAACAAGGGAACCACCATAAACTTACGTGGACCATTTCTGAGGAACACTGAGCAAAACTCATACAGATCAGACACCATGTGGTGCAGAGTACACTCTACATTGTTCTAGACCCATATCCAGGTGAAGGGCTTGACAACAGGCAAGTTCCAGTAATAGCCATGTGAATATTCCGACAGTATTGAACAGAACTGGAGATGTGACATCAAATTCATCATAATGAAAGTACTGATAAAAGTATGATAAAAAATACTTCATGTCATTTATTTACCTGAATATACTTTTTTTTCCATAATTTTTACACCTTTGAGCAATGCGACATAGTGCTATATCAAATTGCTGGTAATAAGATTCAAGCAGTTTCTGCATCTATTTTTCTTCTTCTGCAGTGCTGTAACTGATTTTACTGTGTTTTGATAAGTTAGAGCTTTCCCATAATAATAGGATGGGTTTACAAATAATTGGCTTAGCCTCTGAATCAGCCTGTCACATAAAGATAATATATTACAAATAAAGATATGAAGTCTTATGATCTATTAGCAATTTCTCCCAAGCAATTACTAACAAAACCCTAAGCAATTCTGAAAAGTGTGTACTGTTAGAAGCCACAGACTAAGAAGCAACCACTTAAATACACTGTGTGCAGGTGATCTGTTAGCAAACACTTTTATTTCCAGATACATATAACTATTGTTCCAAATTTAAAATATTGTATTCATAAAATGTGTTTTTACAAGTTGTGATTAAATTAAGCCATTCTAAATTTATTAGGTCATTTTATAAACCCACGTAGTTTTCTCCTGCTATTCATTTACAAGGAGGAGATGAGAGCACCTCATGGAAATTATGAAGCAATGGTGTAGCATGACTGGGAGGTTTGCTGAAAAAGATTAATTCCAGAAAATTAACATACACATCCCCCTTAAAAACTCATCTTCATTTGCAGAATCACATACTCTGCAAATCCGTATAGCACATAAGTTACCTGAAGCAACAGTTGACTATTTTAACGCATTATAGAAAGTCATGAGAGTGGGCAGGATCAAAGCTTGCTCACCAGTGCAATTTGCTCCCCTCTGTGTGCATAAAGAGGCATTGAGAATTTAAAGGTAGCTTTATACTGCACACTTTCATCCCAGAAATCTGATTAATCATGCACCATGCAAGAGCACAGAAAGGCAAATTATGGTACAGTGGGCATCAGACAAAATACATGTTGATGTGGACAATCCCACAGGTTGCCACCTGTGCACATCCCACTAGATCCCCATGTAACCACCGACACTAAGGATAGCTCTGTCACAGTGTTTGTTTTGTGTACCAACTTATACTACAAAACACAGTAATGCACATTCTCATCATTTAAGATAGCACTACAGTGTCTCACAACCCTTTTTCCTCACATAATTTGATAGAAAATGTAACTTAGAAGTCCCTTCAAAATTTTCAAGGTTTCTTATGGAGATGGTCCATAACCAAAGCAAACCATTGCCACAACGATCACGTCCATTAGCAGCATGATTTGCTCCAGAAATTTCTCAGCCTAAAGGACTGCTTGTGACAGCAAGAGACAGTTTATGCCAAAAACCAAATCGAAGCATTGTAACATATAATTGGAAAAATTGAAAAAAACCCACTAATCTCACATGCTATGTGCAAAATGAATCTCCTTTTTCTGACTTTGCTATTTTACAACAGTAGAAAATGGAACAGATGGACAAAATGAGGCAAGAAAAAAAAGAAGGAAGGAGATAAAAATGATGCTCCTCAAAATCTTTAGATTTAGCTGAACTAGGGAGGGAAAACTCAGGTATTTGTAGCATTTGGCTGCAGTTGGAGGAATTACCACCTTTCTGTTACATTTTTCTATCTGCTTACTGATTTGCTACTTTGGGAGTTGCTCAGTTACTACAGGAGCTGTTATTCAAATCAAAAACCGAGCTGGCAGGATTCACACGGCTCTATTCCAGCCTATCTGTAGCAGATGGGGGAATCAGCTATTCTTGGCAACTCTCCAGTATTGATGTTTTTTCTTTTTTCTTTTTTTTTTTTTTTTTTTTTTTTTTTTTTTTTTTTTTTTCAAGTTACAAAGCAGTGATACAGAATGCATCTTTTATTCATGATAAGGTGAAGATGTAAATAAAGCTTAACTTCATTGCTTCAGAGGTTGAAATACTTGCTGTATGTGCAAAACAGCTGTATGGCACTCTTGTATTTTGACTGTGAAGTAGCTTGTCTTCTGTACTGTGGACTTCACTAACATCACCATGACCAATGTCTCTAGTCTTTCTTTTCATACAGAAAAATGCATTCAGTGTGTGTATACTATGGAGAAATAGAAGGTAAACATTCCTATGATCCATCCAAAAATGCTTGTCACATAAGCTTGAATGTAGTTGTCTTTTCTAGTGTACTTTATCTTGTTTTTAACAGGGACTCAGGAGCATTTAGTGAAAGATATGGAAATTAAAAACTAGATTCCCAAGGGATATGGTTGAGTCAAAAAATAATTCTATCTATCCAAACTGTAACTAATGAACAAATGATTCAGTGAAATACATTCCATATTTCCATTCACCACCATCTGTTATTGGCAAGACACTTTGTTTGTTCCCAGCTACAAAGCTCAAGCAAGTGCATAACACCAAATTAAGGCAGAAAAGAGAATGCTGCAAGGAAGAAGCATGGCTGCTTTTCACAGAGAAGTGTGGATTTGGACTTCAGTGGCTAGCAGAATTTACTACTTAACAGAAACAGGGGAACAAGACATTGGTACCTCAAAAAGTCCAAGACAATCACAGTTGCTTTTCTGGGCATGAAATTCCCTTTCATTGCAGGTCACAGCACTCTGGCCTACACAAAGCTACTAACTCTTTTCCACTTGTTGTCTAGACCCTCTATATCTTTTTGTCAGGATCCTATTTCATTTCATGCAGTAAAAATCAATCAGGAACAATACTGAGTTGCAACAAATGGTGTTGCTGTTTCAATAGCTAGCATCCTTCCCTTAAATGTATTCTCAGAGAGAATACATGAGACTGTACTCCTACATATAATTCCATTTGGAGGCATGTAGGAAAAAAGGTCTTGAGTAGAATATAGGAATATGGCAACAGAAAGCAGGGTGCTTCATCGTGAAGTTATGAAGAGGTTTTTTTTTTTTTTTTCAGTCTGTGTCATACAATTTCAAATCCCCCTTCCCATAGGGATATCAAAACTATTTATACTAGTTAAGAAATCATGTGGATAAAAACTCCAAAACTCTCAGACTTCCTAAGTTACTTGGAATAAGAAGGAAAGATGTGATTCACAGTCCTGTGTTCAAAAACCTTTACTTCTGTTTTGCAAACGGTGGCTCTGGTTTCCTTAACATTATTATTTACAAAGATGCTTTGTAAACATTATTTACTAAAGCAGGTACTAGTGCTTTCCACCTGCTCAGGAAAACTACATGGTCAAATGCAGACAGACTAGTTCCACATGCTTGGTGAGCTGGTCGGAAGCATCGCCAGCTTCACCCACAGCTAATAAATTCATATATTTCATAACCTGAGGGTGATTGCCCTGCCATAGTACAGGGCTGTAGTGCTGATGTAAGAAATCAGTGAAGTCCAGATGATATTTTACAGTGTAATTCAAGATTTTTTTGATAATTTGGTGTTTCTGCCATTTAATTAGAGACAGCAAGTAACTATCAGAGAAGTGGTATTATCTGAAACAAGACACTTCCTGTAAGAAGTCAAGATATTGAAAGGTACAGCTGAACCTGCCTCTACTAGGCTCAATAATTTTAAGTCAGTCTGCCACAGCCAGCATTGCATTTATGACCAGTTTAAAATGCATACACATTAGTAGTGACTAGTTAAACCCAGCATTTCTTAGTCATCATATGAACTATGCCCTCTATGAACTACACTTATGTATAATTTATTTAATTAGTTTTTTTCCTTTGTGGGCCTGCACACACACAGTGGGTTAACTGACCATTTAATTTATATTAATATACATGTAATAGTAAATGCAAGCTATATATGCAACATATATATACGCCATACATGCATGGAATTCAGGCAGGAAATGCATTTATACTAAAAGAAATTAAATATTTTACAACTCCACTTGCCTTATGTTTACTTTATTTGAATCTGTCCCTTCTTTTCAGGTTACATAACAAACTACAGAATATGAAATGAGAGTTTAAGAAGCTAGTTCACCAATTTGTTTAAACATTTCTGTCCTTCCAGAGGAATAGGTTATCTAAGCCAGACTACAATTTAGATGATCCCTTTAACAGGACACTAGAATCAAGCTCAACATTAAAGTTATCTTTTAATTCAGTTTAATAAAGAAAAAATATGGCTTCCATAATTATTAATTTTTTTCCAAAATTTCCATGTTTGGAAACTGAGATTTAACTAGAATATCTAATCTGACTGCATACCTTATAAAAGTATTTAGAATGTCAATTATATTCCATCTATTTTGAAATGTGATTAGTGTTTTATGCCTGATAATCAAACCTGGTGTTCCTTTTTCCATTCACTAACATTTTTTACAGCAATGCAAGGTCATACCGAAGATCGGTATCTATCTGAATATTTCATGTCTGACTGCAGCAAATAGTTATGAAAAAAAGTAAGAAGGAGGACAAGCAGAGAGTGACACTACCTACAATATGTTCTATGTAAGAGTGAAGCTTTTGGTTGTAGACTGCCTTTAGCAAAGAAGTTCAAGTCTTATTTAAAGGCAAATTTTATAAAGCTCATATAAACATTAATATTTTAGAAACCGAAAAACAAACCCATACGGGAATGTTTTCAATTACAAGGAACAGTCCAGGGATGCAGCTGTATCATAGTTATGAGCATGAGCAGCTTAGCCTGGGGCTGGCAGAGAAGTCACCTACTACTCTGGTCTTCAGGGGAGCAACCATAGAAACATGGTTGATTCCAGCCACTGCTGACACTAACAACTTGTGGGCTGTCCTAAAAAAGTGATTATAAAAAAAATAATCATATGTCTACTTCTCTCTGAAGCCAGCACATGCCTGGAGCCAGAGTAAGGTGTCTGTCTGCCCCGCAGGGAAGCAGGGAAAGCAGGAAAGAGGGATTCGTTGTTACCTTTGCTGCTAAGAAGCCTAGAAAAAATTTGCATATATAGTGTTTAGTATTTACAGTAAAAGAGGAAGGGGAAGAAAATTCCTGTCTTGCTCCAATTAATTTTTATATGACAGAATTAGGAGCAGTTTGTCAGCAAGTTGCAGAGGTTGTCCAAAAGCTTTTACACAAAGAGTAAGGAGCATCAGTAGAACCAGAGACCCCTGAAGGTGACTCCTTCCCGAAGCAAGTGCTGCCAAGGTTTACAGCAGTAGGATCTGGGCCCTTCTTTTGGAAAAGCCGTAGACAGCTTCAGTTCATTGCAGTTTAATCTGTTGAGATAACACTTGGAATTTAAAGCTTTTTAACACAGCAGAAAATCTAGCTAATTCTAATGGTCAGAATGACTTGATTCAGGACTAAGTTGATCTCTTTAATATTTCTTTGGCTGATTTATGTCCACCTGATTGGTAGAAATCTATAATTATAGTAGATAGAGAGGAGAAAGAAAAACAAAAGTCAGAACTTGAGCTTTCTCTTAGTATTCAATCCACATTTTGTATTTCAACATTTCATTTTATGAAAGCCAAAGAACCTAGAAAGAAAAACATGTAGTTTGAACAGCTGAATTATTTCATAGACTAGCGTGACACTTGCAATTAGGCATTTAGATAAATCAGCCTTAAAAAGTGCTACAAATCTTTGACAGATCACAGCATGTCATCCAAGATGGCAGTAATCCAAACTCTTCTCTCTAGGAAACAAGGCACAATAACTAAAACCAGAAGTTTTTAGTTAACAATAACATTACTTAAAACCTTAAAAGTGGCAGTGGTAGCAGGAGGAAGAGGAATACTCCAACCAGAGTGTTTTTCTTAGAGGACTTGCAACCCATCTGAAAAAGGCCTCAGCTTGCCTTGGGTTCAGCTAACAGAGTGAAACATTGCAGGAATTTCTGCACCGTACCTAATAATGCTATTAACATCCTGGGAGCAGATCAATTAATACTTGTAGCCCTGGTAGGTACTAAAAAAGTCTTAGTTCAAAAAAGAAAAAGAGAAGTAATTTGGGCATTAGGAAGAAAAAAATAATCAGGAACAAGTGTAATGAAAATATACAGAACTGTCAGCAAACTGGAACAGAAGGATCAGTCCCTCGGAGCAGATAGGGCAAGAGAAACGAGTGACAACATATCCAGTTTTAAATGCCATTATGCCCACAAATAGAACAGCTGAAGAAAGTGTTCAGAAAACATTTAATACACAGAACACACTTGGAAACAGCACTCCGGTTATTTGACACGGGTGTCTGTCAGAGCAGGTTAAGTGTAACTGGTAGAGAGACCCTGAGGAGAAATACAAGGACTTTCGTAGAGAGGCAGAGATGTTGGAAAGCATGCTTAACCAATAATGCAGAGCAAATGGTATCTAGCTTGGATACCTGGGGAGTTCAGGCTAATCTTTGAGAAATGCAGGTAGAGGTCTAGGTGAAGAAAAAAAGATCTTTCATGCACCATATTCAAAAAGAATTATTGCTCCAGATCTAAAATTGAGTCTACGGAAAGCCCAGTGGTAGATTAAAGTACCCTACCATAATATTGGCTACGTTCCATTGTCTTTGCTAGCACTGCCCAGTTTCCAGGTGGCTGAAACAGGCTGTATCCACTCTCTGTTGACTCATGCTTTAAATCCTGTCCTATTCCACATACATCAGAATGAAGTAGGTGTAGCTGCTCTAATGGTTAAAGAGCCCCCTACAAGTTTTACCTAATTAAAATCAAAAAAACATCATACTGATACATATTTGCATGGAAAAAGGAAACATAAAAATAAGTAGGCTAATCTTTTCAATAACTGTTAGAATGGTAGGGATAACAACAATGAACAGAGAGTTGGGAAACATCAACTCAGGTGACAAAATTATTAAATTAATCCGTATGTTGGCAACTTATAGGTACAGTACTTCACAATTAAGGTACCTTCTGTTGCTACCCAGACCATTTTTGGCATTTTTAAAGACAATGAGCATTAAACATGAAACATGCCATGAAGCTGGAAGGTTCTGCAAGTAATGTGCTGTGCTACGAAGTCCTCTTAAAAGTATGTGGTTTCTTGATTGTGACTAACTTCACCTTTTTGACTTTAACAGCGCACTGTACCACAGCAGTAATCTAGCAAACAATTTGCATGTGACAGGTCCAAAGGCACTAGGTATTTTAGTCACACTAAAGGCAATTTCAGTGTTATTAATACCTCAGAGCCTGAAATTGTATCTCCATAAAATAGTAATGCAACCTTGGTACCAGGGGACAAACTCACTGATGGAAATGTAAATTCACTTTAACTCACATTCAAGAATCAGTCTGCTGAGTGAAGTAGTGGTGCTAAATTTTATATTAAAACTGTTCCAATTGAAAGTATCTGTTTATTTCATAGTTGGCAATTTGTCACTATCCATGTGAACTGAATTTGAATCAATGATACACATGGAAAGAGATGTATATCATCTTATTTTTTAACTGAACTGCTGTATACAAATCTGAATTTGTCTCTAACTATGTAAGAAAGTGCATAAATGCACTAAAATGAAATAAACTTTAAAATAAAAATTTCATATCTATTCTACCCAAAAAACCAAAGGATAAGAGGCCACTAGGTAAAAAAAAGTATTGTTCAGGCAATAAATGTAACACCAAGGCAGGCATTAGTATAGTCACTTATAGTCCATGTGAGGACTTGATGATAAAAGAATTAATTCAAGGAACAGAAGCCACAAGAAGCAGAATCTTCTCAAATAAGAAAAAAAACCAAACACACCCCCCAAAAAAAACCAGACAAAAAAAATAAACCAAGTGTGTTTTAAACAGTATCTTAAATAACTTAGCCAGAAATATAAAGTAAAACTCTAATAGTGAATAAGTAACACTGTACATAGCTATTTGTAGTGTCACATCATATAAACTGATGTAAGAAGCCATAAGTCTGACTGCTTTCCTCTAGAGAGAAAATCTCATGAAAACACTTTAAAGAATGAAACACAAATTTGCTTAAGCAACTCCTAGACTATATTTCAGGTTTCATGCCTCATCTCAGTTTTTCCCTTTGATTGCAACAGAAACCAAAAAAAAAGCTAAAAATTTTATTGCATGGTTACTTCTCACATTGCCTAAAACCACTTAAGTAGATTTAATCCCTGATAGTACCTCCACATTTTTCCATGTGCCCCCTATATCCAAATTTTACATGGAGGACTGCAAGATCAAGATGGCAGGGTACCTCATAAATAAAGAAACACTACAGTTGCTGCAATAATCCTTGACAGCCACGCAGGACATATTGAGACAACCAGGGAAGCAAATCGCACAGATTACAGATTTTTGCCAAAGTGCACTTTGCTTCTACTCCTCCCCCCAAGTTTAGTTGTTGTCCTCATTCCACAATGAAAAGTTTGTTCAAGTATTTTAGGCCACAGACTGTTTGCCAACTGGAAATTGAACATTTGAGGTTTGATTATTGATTATTTGAACCATTTAGCAGATCACCTAAGACACATAATGTTTTTCTATTTGATGATTAGTGTAAGAAACTTATTTCCTTCCTGTAAGTGTATTAGTTGTAAATATTTGCATCTGATTACTATATCCATGAATAACACAAAAACCTTCATGTATAGTCCACAACAGCATTTCAGGGCAATTCCTTCCATAACCATGCTTTCATACATTGCTGTGGTTTTGTCTTCTGCTAATTGTTTACGAACCAAAACTAATTCCCCAAATACCTGAATGCAACTAAAGAACAGAAGAATTGTCACAGCAGGTGAGACTCAACACTCACATGGTCGAAGATTCCACCACTGTCAGGGGTCAATAGACATTCATCTGGAAAGGAAAGAAGAAATGGCTCTCCTGTCACGCCCTTCAAGCCTCAAATAACCAGTGATTTACAGATATTCTGATCTAGAAAGTTACACAGAATGTTTAATAGTCATGCATGCACAAGAAGGGGTTTAAACATTTTAGTAGAGAAGTATTTCCATTTTTGACCTCCACAAACCTGTGCCTAGGAACTCTACATTTGAACAACTGCAGTGTGAAAAATTCTCCCCTTTATTGATAATTTAGTTTTAGTTTGCTGTCTAATTACGTCTTTGTTTTCCCTTACTCTGCTTTGTTCAAAATTCCCAAATGTTTATCCTTTTTTTTCCATATAATTTATGATTTCATGGATCTGTATAAAGAAGTCAGTAAATGATCATAGATAATGCAAAGATGGTGAAGAGGAAGCATGTGGGCAGTAAACAGAGCAATGCACTATAGCAAAGAATGAGTCATGTTTAGAGGTAGCTAGTCTGTGACTCATGGTCAACACCTTAATGCTTTGGATGAAGTAAAATTAATGCACTTTCAAATAAAAAACACAAACAAATATGAAATTGCCTTGCAAAGATATGTTTTGAACATCACTGTGTCTGCAGGTAATAATCTGAGTACCAGTTAAAACACTGGGACTCAGTTGTAAGACAACATTTATATAATCGTTCTCTACTGTCCCAATCCAAAGATAACTTCTGTGCCCAGATTTTCACAACGATGAGACAAAGATATAAATAAATGAATTTCAGAATTTGCACACTGATTGCTTCCATTTAGGGGCTGTGTTATGAATACCAATGAGACAAGCAAGGCCACCAGACACAGGCTATTTTCAGAATCACAAAATTCTAGACTGGAAGGGACCTCTGGAGATCATCTGATTCAAGCTTCTTCTGAAGGCAGAGCTTCATATTAGATTTCCCAGGGCTCTGTTAAACCAGGTCTTGACTCTCCCAGATTCCACCACATCTTTGGGTGGTCTACACAAATGTTTAATTGTACTTACATTGAAAAATATTTTTCTTATATCCAGACGCAATTTCTCCTGAAATAGTTCATGCTTGTTGCTTCTAGTCCTGTCCCCATGTTCTCCTGGGAAGAGAGTACCTCTATCTTCCATGTCAGTACCTTGTAGGTATTGGAACACTACAATTAGGTTGCATCTCAGTGGTCTCCAGTAGTTCAGTGTTTCTCTTCAGTTGGAGGGGACAAAAGACGGACACAGTTTTCCAGGTGTGGTCCAAGAAGTGCCAAGTAGAAGCGGGTCATCATATCCCTTGATCTTGTGGCTATGGCCCCGGTCCTACAGCACCAGATGCCAATGGCCCTTGCTGCTGCCATCCCCAGGGTGGTTCTTGTGCAACTTGCTGTCCACCAGGGATTTTTCTGCAGAGCTGCTGCCTAGGCAGGTAGTTCCCAGTCTGGATAGCTGCTTGGGATTGTGTCATTCTGGTCCACAACTTCACATTTATCTTTTTTAAGCCTCATGGGAGTCCTAAGGTTAAATTCTGTGCCCTCTTTCTTAATATACAACCAAATTCACTGGGTTTAGAGATGGCTAAACTAAAGAGCCAGCTACCTGGTCTAGAGAAATAAAGGTTGACATTATAGTAACAGTGTCTGCCTGCTCCTCAAGAATCACAGAATTTTTTCTTTTCCCGAATCTTCATAACAGGTCAGCCAAGTTGCAGCAGGTTATGCACAACACTTTCTTGCCTCGGGCTGAGCACCTCTGAGGTGCAATTTATTCAAACATAGGATGTTTGAATACCATATACCATATAAACATACCATATATCTGGTAGAGTTCAAGCTTCTACCATCCACAAATTAAAAGTTAAAAAATATTTTCCCCAAGTCCTATAGAGTAAGCCTTTCCCTCAGTAACTGCACAGGTTAACAAAAATAAGACTTTCCTTTAATACACTAAGAACAGAATCAGCGGTCTTCCTTCCACACAATCCAATAGTAAACCAGAACCATAGTATGAGTCTTCCTTTTTCACTGTGTCATGGATAAAGTGATGCACTTCACTCCTAAGACAGAAGCATTATATTGTATAAAAAAATATATTTATTGATGTAAACCAGTGATTTAACAAAATTTAATAGTAAATGTCACAGTGTTTTAACAAGATTCAATAGCAAGGAACACTTGGTTATTTACTACATAGAGGACAGGGTCAGACAAAACTGTCAGGGACACCCTCCCATTGAATTATGACATTCACAGAGAACCACCTTGATTTCTAAACTGGTTCTGAGAGGTGTCTAGGTGCAGCTGGATCCAGCCCTAGTCCCAGACTTGGTCAACGGCTGATGTCTAAATGGTTATATGTGCATGTCAATCCTTTATATCACTTAGCTAAGATTTCAAAGATTATCAAGTTTTTAGTCCCTTACCAAGGAACTGTTGTGGGAAGGAATCTCCCAGCCCTGAGGGGTAACCTTGAGAGGAGGTTCTTCCCACGGGAGATTCTGGTGTGCAGCCTGCTGCCGTGTAGAGACCTCAAAAGGCACTTGGGATACTCACTATTTATGGGGTAAGATGAATTACTTAATTATTTTTGCATACCAACTGTTTCTTCCAAATTTGGCTTAAGTAGGACATTGGCCAGCACTGTGGTTAGGTGAGTACATTGCCATTAATAAGCCCTTGGCTATTGTGTCTTTATCTGCCTCCTCCAAATCTACTTTGATGAGACGCATCCATCACAACTGCCACTGGTGGTTGTCTCTTGAACAGGGTTATGGGAAAAGGTCAGGTCAGGGAGGAATGCACCATCACACCCTGCTCCTTCCTCTCCCTTGCAGCACAGCTTTCCACGTGGGAGATGAAATAAAGCTATAAGCATCACTGGGGAGAACAATTGCACTTTTTAAAAATTTATTTTCTGACGAGTTTAAGATTGATTCCTTCAATTAAAGAAGCCACTGACCTTTCCAATGTATAAATATTTTACTGATTTTCAGTTTTTTTCCCTTAAATGGCATAAGAAAATTATTTTCACAGTGTATAAGTAAGTACTGCAATTCTTTGCAGCAGGACATCATGAATGGTGAAATTGTTTGGAAGAGAAATCTGTAAAGTACACAGACACTATCTAAGCCTCTTACTTGAAATACTTTTATTTCAGTGCTGGAAGACAAAGTAATAAAAAAAATCCTTTCATTCTGCCCTAGGAATTGGAATTTAGCCACTTTCAGAGATAAGGTTCTGAGATGAATGATTGCTTCTCCTGGTTTATTAATGGCCTCCCCAATGTTTTTACGATTTTGTGCTATTGGTACAAAATTGAAACAGACAAATTGCCACATACAAAGGTGTCCATACTTCCCGTAATTGTATTGCAAAAGGCCAGGGTCAAATAGAGATTTCCGCCAGTATTAATGTAGGGTCCAAATCTTACAAATGGAGGCCACATCAAGAGAACAATTTCTCTATGGTTGTTTACTAAATCTAACAAAGTATTCAAAACCAGGTTGAATTCAAATGCAGATATGGGTTTTCTAGTTTAGAACTTGGAAACCACATAAATAGTTCTATTAATATCATTCACTTTTGTTTCATTTACTTCAGAAATTGCTTGGAGTAGGAACATGACAAATTTATTACCATTAGGTGCATCTCTCTGATTCTGAAATACCAACACTACAATTTATACAGAATGCCAGAGCTCTATAGCCTTAGAAAACCTACTGATTTCTCTGACAGTACAGGAGGACCAATGTTCTCCAACACCACCGCTAATTTCAGAATCAAGTCTTACAAAAATTGTGACAGTTCACCAACTATATTAAACTCTTTCAAGATGAGCTCTTCAGTATGAATTGAAATGATGTATTTGCATAAGTTATCTAGGTACTTTTTGAGTGTATGAGCAGAATGCAAGCACTTTTGTCTCTTGTATTTCTAACAATTTCCTTTATGAATGCGCCAATAGACAAATTAAGGCCATATTGTAAGAGGTTCATATTTTGTTTTCTTTCTGTTATAGATGGAGGTCTACAGGGATTTATTTTATTTTCAATGTGATATAAGATTAACAAAGATCTCTCAATTTCAAGAAAAAATATAAAAGAATAGCATTGATTTGAAATTGTGCCTAGTGCAGATGGTGATCATGCTGACATAATTGCTTCAGAGTTACGGAATAAATTGCAGTCATAGGGTGTAATGTTTGATCAAAATGAAATTGACATTCAAATGCTGGATTTCATTGACAGTTGTGGCTCCAAGAACACTCATTAAAATTCAACCAGTATCTTAAAGATTTTCCTAATTGTTTTGGGCATTGTTTTGAGCAAAGTAAAATATCAAAATCACAAAGCAGCCATGAATTCTTTCCACTGTAGTATATCAAATCTAACATCATCTTCAAATGAACATTGTAAAGGAGATTCAAATTCCAGAGCGCTAACTGACACATGAAAGCATCTGGTTACTAAGTCTGAAAAGTTAATTTATAATATTAAATGCTTTGCAAGTAAAATTTCCAGGAGACTATGCAGAACAGATGCAGACAGTCCATTACTACTAGCTATTATTTAGAGTCTAGTAAAATTGTTGATTCCATCACTCAGTCAAACTCCAAAAAGTTGCAGAATTTTCCTTCAAATCATAGAATCATTTTGGTTAGAAAAGGCCATTAAGATCATCAAGTCCAGTTGTAAATCTAACACTGCAAGGTCCACCATTAAACCTTTGCTCTTAGCACTGCATTTACACGTCTTTTGAATACCTCCAGGGATCTTGACTCAACCATTTCCCTGAGCAGCCTGGTCCAATGTTTCACAACCATTTTGGTGAAGAAATTTTTCCTAATGTGCAGTCTAAACCTCCCCTGGTGCAGCTTGAGGCTGTTTCCTCTTGTGCTATCGCCTGTTACTTGGGAGAAGAGACTGACACCACCAGGCCACAACCTCCTTTCAGCTAATTGTAGAGAGCAATAAGGTCTCCCCTCAGCCTCCTTTTCTCCAGACTAAATAATCCCAGTTGCCTCAGCTGCTCCTCATGAGACTTTTGTTCTAGACCTCTCACCAGCTTCATTGCTGTTCTTTAAATACACTCCAGCACCTCAATGTCTTTCTTGTAGTGAAGGGCCCAAAACTGAACACAATAGTTGAGGTATGACCTCACCAGGGCCAAGTGCAGAAGAACAATCACTTCTGTTGTCCTGCTGGCCACAGATTCTGATACATGCCGGGATATTTCTTGGCCACCTGGGCACACTGCTGGCTCATCTGCAGCTGGCTGTTGACCAACACCCACGGGTCCTTTGCCACGGGGCAGATCTCCAGACACTCATCCCCAAGCCTGTAGCACTGCGTGGAGTTGTTGTGACCCCGGCACTTGGCCTTGTTTAATCTCATACAATTGGCCTTAGGCCCTCGATCCAGCTTGTCCAGATCCCTCTGTAAAGCCTTTCCACCCTCAAGCAGATCAACACTCCTGCACAACTTGGTGTCATCTGCAAACTTTCTGAAGGTGCACTCGATCCCCTCATCCAGATCATTGATACAGATATTAAACAGAACTGGCCTCAATACTGAGCCCTGGGGAACCACTTGTGACCAGCCACCAACTGGATTCCCCACTACTCTTTGGGCCTTGCCATCCAGACAGTTTTTCACCTCGTGAAGCATATGTCTGTCCAAGCCATGAGCAGCCAGTTTCTCCAGGATAATCCTGTGGGAAGCAGTGTCAAAGGCTTTTCTAAAGTCCAGGTAGACAACATCCACAGCTTTTCCCTCATCCACTAGGTGGTTCATCTTGTCATAGGAGATGAGGTTAGACAAGCAGGACCTGCCTGGCATGAACACATGCTGACTAGGCTGATCTCCTGTTTTTCCTGTCCATGCCATGTGATGGCACTCAAGATGGTCTGCTCCATAACCAGCAAATTCTCATCGGTGCAAATTCTCCTATGACACTACAGAAATAGGGTAACACTGGAACATTTTTCTCCCCTACAACTTCCTTTTGTTTTACCCTCACCTCAGCTCATTGTATTTCTACAGTAACCACATTCCTCTCTGCAAATAAATAAGTACTGTTTCATCAGTATAAACCAGCTATTTAAAAAATTTTAATTGTCCAGACACAGAAGGTCCTGCTTAATTTATACAAATTAATACATATAAATTTAAGCCTAAATTAAACTATGTTCCTATGCTAAATATATTTTCCATTTCTACATAGGATAACCGGGATCAGACATAAAGGATAATAATCAAGTTTCATATCTCATATATTGTATTCAATATTTCATTCTTATGTTCATTATATAGGGGTAAATATGATCACAGGAATCCTAATTATCTCTCCTTCTTCCAATCTTATTTTCTTATTTGTTTTCTAGTGCACAGCTATGTTTTAGGCAAATAATTTCATGGACTTATGCACAGATCCTTTTCCCCTTAAAGGTACAGCTAATTTAGAATGACCCCCAAGGTATGTTTGCAGTTACAATTATCCCTTTTATTGTGCATTAGCTTGCACTAACAATACACGGTTTCATCTGTTGTTCTGCCTCCCAGGCACCTAACTTTGTTATGCTCCTTGAGTTCTTCATGGCCTTCTCTTCTCCAATCGTCACAAATGATTCCAAGTCATCTAATCACACAAGTTAAATGTTATCCAAACAGTCTGAGGAGAGAAGAGAAGCAGATTTCTTCTCTGTTGATGTTTTTTTAACATAAAATTGGTTAGTATTTTGAAATACATATTTTTTCCTATCACAATTGTCATTATAACATTGAAGTACAGCTAGCTGAATATGTCTTCACAATCCTGTCCTATTTTGGACATTTTTCCCTTATTTGGGTGTTAGAGATTCCTCTCCACTTGAGTTCTAGCAACCAGCATGAGCAGCAATGAAGTTTCCAGGCACCTGGAGCTTGTCCAGTTACCATCACCATCATCCCATGGTACTGAGCACCACACGGTATCAGGGATGCACCAGCTGCACACACTTTTACACAGGAAAAGTACCTAGTAAAAAAAAAAAAATTATCAACTGCTTGTTTACTGTGACAGTTACCAATTTGTAAATGGAGCCTGTCACTTCAGAAAGATAAGACAGAGTCACAAACAGCAAGCACCAGAGAGTGAGATTACAGGGTGCACAAGGTTGGTGAAGAGAGCTTTGTTAGTAGTGACAGCCACGGGAGGAAGCACATGCGATTACTGCTCTTTAATAGTTTGTTCTTTACAGCACAATACACATGGACTGCTGTTACACTTCTGTAATGAGTACCTTGTCACACACAACTTCTCAGAAGTAATTACTGATTTTGTTAAGCTGTGGGTACGCCAGCACAGAAAATAAGGGTGATTGTTTTCTCAGATTGTCATGAACTGGTACAGAAAACTGGATGAGTTTATTTAGAAAAAAAACCAAAAACAGCTACAAACAAAACAAAACCCTAAACAATTTCAAGCAGACAAGAAAGATTAACAGAGAGCTCTCAGCAATGCAAGGTAATTCCTACATCTAGAAAAACATGTAATCACACTTATCTCAGCTCTAAAGGCAAAACAAAACAACAGGCGCTCATCTCATGATTATATTGGAAAATAGGAGAATCGCAAGAAAAATTCACAGCTGTCCAAAACCGTAGCAAACCTTAATGGACAGAATGCATTAGAAGACTGCTGAATTATTCAGGTGACCCAAACTTTTGTTGATATGGAGCCTCTGAGGAAAGTCTGTTCAGTCTTTGTTTTTCATCTCTGTCTTTTGTGGATAATTCTATGGATGAGGTGAAAAAAACAGAAAACTTCACATCAAAATCTTTACTTCTGCTACTGCTATTCCTAATACACAGTTACGTTGTCCAGCAAGGCCTGAGTTTGCCTGATGTCTTCAGCTTCCTTTTAAATTTTATGTTATCTCATGTTTATCAATTGTTAGCAAGCAGCAGGACAGGGGGGGCAGAACTGAGTATTTCTCATTTCAGGTTTCCTCTGCAGGTGAATCAGAATAAGCTTTTAGAAAGAAGTATCTTCCTGAAAAGCTAAAAATCCATAGATTATTACACCATTAATAGACTTAGGAGTGCCTTCTCTTGTTCTTAATATCTTTGATAAGGTTTTTTGGGGTTTTTTTTGTTGTTGTTTTTTTTTTTCCTCCTGCTTAACAAGTTCACAGATATTTTGTGCTTTACTTGACATAATAGAACGAAAAAGAAAGAATAAGCAATAACAGTGCCTGGACTACAACTGGTATTTTAGATCTCTTTTTTTCCAGTAAGAGGCAAACAGATGTCCTTCATGTGAAAACTTCATAATTGCAGTGGAGACTGATAGAGGGTAAATAAAGCAAGTTTAACTACACTGTTAGTTACATTAGACTCTGGTAATAACTCAGATATTGGTTGAATGACTCACTCATGGAAAAGGTGGGTTACTACAGGCTCTTGGAAAAGATCAAAGCATATTTACTCCATAAATCACACCTTAGTTTCTGGAAAGAAAAGCCTGTACATAATTACTAACCAGAGCAAAAACTGATTTACACAATTATAAAATTTTAAAAGATGAACTCATTTGTTACAGTGACTTCTCATTTATTCTATTTCCAAGACATCTCTCCACAGTAGAAAGTAGAAGACTTGCAGCTTAAAACTTTGACAGGTTAAATCACAAGAGAAAACAAGACTCCACAGCATTCACCAGTGCAGGAAAGCACAGCCAGGGAGCCTGGAAGTGCACTATAAACTGCAGGTTCTTACCCTCAATGCTGTATGCTGTATAGGCACTTGTGTGTTAAAAAAAACAAAAGACTTTGTAGTTTTCAATCGTTTTCCCTAAAGTTTGGGGGTTTGGTCACAAACAGCTGTGTGCTAGGAGACATGAAGGAGAGAAACGGGGGAAAAAACTCAACCAACCAAACAAAAGAAAAAACAGAATAGAACTACAGCTTAATTCTAGTACCATGCATATTTAAATGTTTACTTTAAAAGTATTGTGCAGGAAAAAAATTAGAAGATCGATCATTTTAGCTATTAAATGGTGGAATTGAAAAGTTAGAAGATATTACCTACAAATTTGAGATGTAATGAACATGGTAATTCTAGTTATGATCCTCATTCAAGAAAATGGTGACTAGAATTAGGAGAAGAGAAAGCAACATTGAAATCTCAAACGGAACTATCCAAATATTCTTTTTTAAAAGAAACAAAAGAAAACAAGTGTTTCCTGTAGTCTGAGTATGTTCTGTGGACTGAAGTTTCACTGACCTTACAATACTACAGGGTGAGGTATTTCATAAGTCCAAAAGATATGTAATCAATGATTGCAAACTAACCTATTCTTGCTCTTAGACCACAACAGGCTTAATTCCTAGAGGCCAAAAGCCTGGGGGTTTCTACCGAATTGTAGTGCAAAAAGGTGTTCCTGAAAATTGAGTTCAACAGTAAATGAATTCAGATGTAGATAGCCAAATTCTCATGCAAAGCAACATGAAATATTCGTCTTTTACCCATCAGAAAAGCATAAATTCAATCATAAAACACATAGACAGAACTCACTGAAGTCAAAGGGAAAAGGAGAAGCAACAGAAGTAGGGTTATTTAGAGTGTACAATCTAGTATTGGTATCAAATTTAAATCATAATCTTGATCAAAGTTCTGCTGACTCTAAAGTTCTTGATAACTTTCTCAAACACCAGCCTTTTTATAAAGTCTGAAGAGCCATAGATGGTCATCTATACTCCCCATACACTTCATCTGTACCCAGCCTACATTAAGGGGACTGAAGACCTGCGCATTTGGTATGTGAGTGAAGTCTGAGGAGCCCACTGTGACAGACAATATGCAGTATAGGCAGCATACCTTGGCATAGAACTGGCTCTTAACAGCTTAATCCCCTCCGTTATTGGAGGCTACTATTCAGTCTTATGGGAACTGAATAGTGTCAGATACGATCAGAGTAATTATGAATAAAACCAATTGTAAACTGCAAGTTGAAAGTATTCAACACTGTTTTTTCCACAGAATACTCCTTGTTCTACTCTCTGAAATCATATAGGTTAACTTCCAATACAGGTTGTAATATAGAAGAATAACATACAACAGAAGTAATATACAATCACCAAAGCCTCATGTAGACCAGAAAAACAGTTCTTGCAGCTATTCAAGTGACTTTTTCAGGATCTAATTTTTTGCTCAGGAAAAGCTGCACGACAACCTGTGCACATTACAGATGCATAAAATGAGGCCAAGTCTAGACAGACTTTGTAGAAGTAACGCAGCTGGCTGTTGACCAACACCCACGGGTCCTTTGCCACGGGGCAGATCTCCAGACACTCATCCCCAAGCCTGTAGCACTGCGTGGAGTTGTTGTGACCCCGGCACTTGGCCTTGTTTAATCTCATACAATTGGCCTTAGGCCCTCGATCCAGCTTGTCCAGATCCCTCTGTAAAGCCTTTCCACCCTCAAGCAGATCAACACTCCTGCACAACTTGGTGTCATCTGCAAACTTTCTGAAGGTGCACTCGATCCCCTCATCCAGATCATTGATACAGATATTAAACAGAACTGGCCTCAATACTGAGCCCTGGGGAACCACTTGTGACCAGCCACCAACTGGATTCCCCACTACTCTTTGGGCCTTGCCATCCAGACAGTTTTTCACCTCGTGAAGCGTATGTCTGTCCAAGCCATGAGCAGCCAGTTTCTCCAGGATAATCCTGTGGGAAGCAGTGTCAAAGGCTTTTCTAAAGTCCAGGTAGACAACATCCACAGCTTTTCCCTCATCCACTAGGTGGTTCATCTTGTCATAGGAGATGAGGTTAGACAAGCAGGACCTGCCTGGCATGAACACATGCTGACTAGGCTGATCTCCTGTTTTTCCTGTCCATGCCATGTGATGGCACTCAAGATGGTCTGCTCCATAACCAGCAAATTCTCATCGGTGCAAATTCTCCTATGACACTACAGAAATAGGGTAACACTGGAACATTTTTCTCCCATACAACTTCCTTTTGTTTTACCCTCACCTCAGCTCATTGTATTTCTACAGTAACCACATTCCTCTCTGCAAATAAATAAGTACTGTTTCATCAGTATAAACCAGCTATTTAAAAAATTTTAATTGTCCAGACACAGAAGGTCCTGCTTAATTTATACAAATTAATACATATAAATTTAAGCCTAAATTAAACTATGTTCCTATGCTAAATATATTTTCCATTTCTACATAGGATAACCGGGATCAGACATAAAGGATAATAATCAAGTTTCATATCTCATATATTGTATTCAATATTTCATTCTTATGTTCATTATATAGGGGTAAATATGATCACAGGAATCCTAATTATCTCTCCTTCTTCCAATCTTATTTTCTTATTTGTTTTCTAGTGCACAGCTATGTTTTAGGCAAATAATTTCATGGACTTATGCACAGATCCTTTTCCCCTTAAAGGTACAGCTAATTTAGAATGACCCCCAAGGTATGTTTGCAGTTACAATTATCCCTTTTATTGTGCATTAGCTTGCACTAACAATACACGGTTTCATCTGTTGTTCTGCCTCCCAGGCACCTAACTTTGTTATGCTCCTTGAGTTCTTCATGGCCTTCTCTTCTCCAATCGTCACAAATGATTCCAAGTCATCTAATCACACAAGTTAAATGTTATCCAAACAGTCTGAGGAGAGAAGAGAAGCAGATTTCTTCTCTGTTGATGTTTTTTTAACATAAAATTGGTTAGTATTTTGAAATACATATTTTTTCCTATCACAATTGTCATTATAACATTGAAGTACAGCTAGCTGAATATGTCTTCACAATCCTGTCCTATTTTGGACATTTTTCCCTTATTTGGGTGTTAGAGATTCCTCTCCACTTGAGTTCTAGCAACCAGCATGAGCAGCAATGAAGTTTCCAGGCACCTGGAGCTTGTCCAGTTACCATCACCATCATCCCATGGTACTGAGCACCACACGGTATCAGGGATGCACCAGCTGCACACACTTTTACACAGGAAAAGTACCTAGTAAAAAAAAAAAAATTATCAACTGCTTGTTTACTGTGACAGTTACCAATTTGTAAATGGAGCCTGTCACTTCAGAAAGATAAGACAGAGTCACAAACAGCAAGCACCAGAGAGTGAGATTACAGGGTGCACAAGGTTGGTGAAGAGAGCTTTGTTAGTAGTGACAGCCACGGGAGGAAGCACATGCGATTACTGCTCTTTAATAGTTTGTTCTTTACAGCACAATACACATGGACTGCTGTTACACTTCTGTAATGAGTACCTTGTCACACACAACTTCTCAGAAGTAATTACTGATTTTGTTAAGCTGTGGGTACGCCAGCACAGAAAATAAGGGTGATTGTTTTCTCAGATTGTCATGAACTGGTACAGAAAACTGGATGAGTTTATTTAGAAAAAAAACCAAAAACAGCTACAAACAAAACAAAACCCTAAACAATTTCAAGCAGACAAGAAAGATTAACAGAGAGCTCTCAGCAATGCAAGGTAATTCCTACATCTAGAAAAACATGTAATCACACTTATCTCAGCTCTAAAGGCAAAACAAAACAACAGGCGCTCATCTCATGATTATATTGGAAAATAGGAGAATCGCAAGAAAAATTCACAGCTGTCCAAAACCGTAGCAAACCTTAATGGACAGAATGCATTAGAAGACTGCTGAATTATTCAGGTGACCCAAACTTTTGTTGATATGGAGCCTCTGAGGAAAGTCTGTTCAGTCTTTGTTTTTCATCTCTGTCTTTTGTGGATAATTCTATGGATGAGGTGAAAAAAACAGAAAACTTCACATCAAAATCTTTACTTCTGCTACTGCTATTCCTAATACACAGTTACGTTGTCCAGCAAGGCCTGAGTTTGCCTGATGTCTTCAGCTTCCTTTTAAATTTTATGTTATCTCATGTTTATCAATTGTTAGCAAGCAGCAGGACAGGGGGGGCAGAACTGAGTATTTCTCATTTCAGGTTTCCTCTGCAGGTGAATCAGAATAAGCTTTTAGAAAGAAGTATCTTCCTGAAAAGCTAAAAATCCATAGATTATTACACCATTAATAGACTTAGGAGTGCCTTCTCTTGTTCTTAATATCTTTGATAAGGTTTTTTGGGGTTTTTTTTGTTGTTGTTTTTTTTTTTCCTCCTGCTTAACAAGTTCACAGATATTTTGTGCTTTACTTGACATAATAGAACGAAAAAGAAAGAATAAGCAATAACAGTGCCTGGACTACAACTGGTATTTTAGATCTCTTTTTTTCCAGTAAGAGGCAAACAGATGTCCTTCATGTGAAAACTTCATAATTGCAGTGGAGACTGATAGAGGGTAAATAAAGCAAGTTTAACTACACTGTTAGTTACATTAGACTCTGGTAATAACTCAGATATTGGTTGAATGACTCACTCATGGAAAAGGTGGGTTACTACAGGCTCTTGGAAAAGATCAAAGCATATTTACTCCATAAATCACACCTTAGTTTCTGGAAAGAAAAGCCTGTACATAATTACTAACCAGAGCAAAAACTGATTTACACAATTATAAAATTTTAAAAGATGAACTCATTTGTTACAGTGACTTCTCATTTATTCTATTTCCAAGACATCTCTCCACAGTAGAAAGTAGAAGACTTGCAGCTTAAAACTTTGACAGGTTAAATCACAAGAGAAAACAAGACTCCACAGCATTCACCAGTGCAGGAAAGCACAGCCAGGGAGCCTGGAAGTGCACTATAAACTGCAGGTTCTTACCCTCAATGCTGTATGCTGTATAGGCACTTGTGTGTTAAAAAAAACAAAAGACTTTGTAGTTTTCAATCGTTTTCCCTAAAGTTTGGGGGTTTGGTCACAAACAGCTGTGTGCTAGGAGACATGAAGGAGAGAAACGGGGGAAAAAACTCAACCAACCAAACAAAAGAAAAAACAGAATAGAACTACAGCTTAATTCTAGTACCATGCATATTTAAATGTTTACTTTAAAAGTATTGTGCAGGAAAAAAATTAGAAGATCGATCATTTTAGCTATTAAATGGTGGAATTGAAAAGTTAGAAGATATTACCTACAAATTTGAGATGTAATGAACATGGTAATTCTAGTTATGATCCTCATTCAAGAAAATGGTGACTAGAATTAGGAGAAGAGAAAGCAACATTGAAATCTCAAACGGAACTATCCAAATATTCTTTTTTAAAAGAAACAAAAGAAAACAAGTGTTTCCTGTAGTCTGAGTATGTTCTGTGGACTGAAGTTTCACTGACCTTACAATACTACAGGGTGAGGTATTTCATAAGTCCAAAAGATATGTAATCAATGATTGCAAACTAACCTATTCTTGCTCTTAGACCACAACAGGCTTAATTCCTAGAGGCCAAAAGCCTGGGGGTTTCTACCGAATTGTAGTGCAAAAAGGTGTTCCTGAAAATTGAGTTCAACAGTAAATGAATTCAGATGTAGATAGCCAAATTCTCATGCAAAGCAACATGAAATATTCGTCTTTTACCCATCAGAAAAGCATAAATTCAATCATAAAACACATAGACAGAACTCACTGAAGTCAAAGGGAAAAGGAGAAGCAACAGAAGTAGGGTTATTTAGAGTGTACAATCTAGTATTGGTATCAAATTTAAATCATAATCTTGATCAAAGTTCTGCTGACTCTAAAGTTCTTGATAACTTTCTCAAACACCAGCCTTTTTATAAAGTCTGAAGAGCCATAGATGGTCATCTATACTCCCCATACACTTCATCTGTACCCAGCCTACATTAAGGGGACTGAAGACCTGCGCATTTGGTATGTGAGTGAAGTCTGAGGAGCCCACTGTGACAGACAATATGCAGTATAGGCAGCATACCTTGGCATAGAACTGGCTCTTAACAGCTTAATCCCCTCCGTTATTGGAGGCTACTATTCAGTCTTATGGGAACTGAATAGTGTCAGATACGATCAGAGTAATTATGAATAAAACCAATTGTAAACTGCAAGTTGAAAGTATTCAACACTGTTTTTTCCACAGAATACTCCTTGTTCTACTCTCTGAAATCATATAGGTTAACTTCCAATACAGGTTGTAATATAGAAGAATAACATACAACAGAAGTAATATACAATCACCAAAGCCTCATGTAGACCAGAAAAACAGTTCTTGCAGCTATTCAAGTGACTTTTTCAGGATCTAATTTTTTGCTCAGGAAAAGCTGCACGACAACCTGTGCACATTACAGATGCATAAAATGAGGCCAAGTCTAGACAGACTTTGTAGAAGTAACAGAATGTTAATCTTTTCTGACATAATTTCTGTGTGTATGTATTTACAGTCTTGGGAATTAAGTAACAAAATAGAAAGCTCAATCTATTTAAAATTGGACCTAAAAGAGAATTTCACAATACAGACCTTCTCAAAGGATTATGTATGCCTGTCAAAGAGCATTGTGACCTATGCTGGAAGGAACCTAGGACAAACTGATTGCACCGTTTAGGCTTTGCCTTATGGTTGAACTTAAAACATCTGAGACCTTCAATTCTTATTACCGTGGGCTGCACCTAATGCAGCATATTGAAGCATACCACTTATATTTTATATTTCTATATTAAGATGTTCACTTGAATTTATTTTATTTAGGAAGAAAGCTGACATTTGATGCAGAAGACTATTAATCAGTTCAGCTGGTGTCTTAGCAAGCTACTCAAGTGTGATGCATATGCTCTGTTTCAATTTAAACTACAGAATAGATCAAGACAAATTAATTACATCCTCAGAAAGTATTTTCTTTTTGCCAGTAGAAGATTTGTACATCAATATAAATAGCTCATAAAGTAGCTTAGAGTTAATTCGATCATATAAAAGGAACTGTCTTATAAAACCAATCTTTTTTTGCTAACTGCAACAATATCCACTTGCAGCCTGATTTTCAGAGACACCAATTAACCTAGCCCACCTCAGAAAACCTTATGCTCATTTTCTGTTTCCTTCAAGAATGTTGTCTTTTCCAGGACAAATCTTTGTTTTTCCCCTGAAGAGTGAATTGGCACCACAAATCTGACCCTGCAAAACTGCTGAGATGCAAGCGACCCAAGTAAACTAGAGCAAGTGAAAAAAGATTTAGGGAAAATTAACAACTGATGTGGTCCACATGATCAAGATGTCTACTAGTTACAAGATAACTTTAGTTGCAGAGAGAATGCATGACCTAGACTTGTGGTTCTTGTGACATGGGCTCCATAAAAACTTTCATACTCACAGTATTGAAAAATTAATAAAGATTTCATAATCAGGACTTTATAATTAATGCCATTTTCTTAAAAAAAACCAACAACCACCAAATACTTTTTGCATTTCTTTTTTTTTTGAAATGTTTGCACATGATTATTTTATGTATGATTTACATGTATCAGTATACCCTGTTCATTTATATTATAATTTTTAGTTGGAGAAATGTATTGGAATAAGTCTATTATACAAGAAATTTGCATTTTCTCCTTTACCATCTTTATCAAAATAAAAATAAATTTGCCAAAGAGCAAAGACCATAATCAGAATCACTATCTGAAATACACACAAGTTTATCTGTGTGCCCTAGTCAGCAACAGTAAGACCTGAGTTGCAATTTGCAAAAACAGAGGCACTCTTTAGAAAACAGGACAAAGCAGGAAGAGTGATCAGTGACTGATGCAGAACCTGTATCAAAGACTGTTTTCTTCTTTAGATGAAACATCCCATGCTATTCAAAGCTTACATAAGCCTCTTTTAGCATTTTTTTATGTATCTGAAGAAAGGAAGCAATCAGTTCATGGTCACAGTAGGACAAAAAGTAATAATGGACTTAGTAGTTAAAAATATTCAGACTAGATATTAGAAATGTTTCTGTCATGACAGGACCAGTGGAACAGACTGCCTGGAGAGGCTGTGGATAATCCGTCATTTCTTAAATACCACACAGATACTTCACAGATATTGAGAGCAAATTACAAATTGGTGTTGGCATTGGGTATGGGGCATTAGGCAATTTCTTACGATCCCTTTCAGTCAATGATTCAATATTAGTCTGGTTTATTTTATATTCTGCTGATTGCAGACTATGTTTAAGGGCTGGAATAAATGTAAGGTTTAAATATTAAATTATTGAGACTCCTTTGCTTAACACATTTGTTCCCTGTTAATGACTGATTATGCAATAAAACAGTAGAATTAATGTCATAAACAATGAATACATAACAATGCAGTATAATGAGTTGGTTTTTTTTCTTTTCTTTTCTTTTCTTTTCTTTTCTTTTCTTTTCTTTTCTTTTCTTTTCTTTTCTTTTCTTTTCTTTTCTTTTCTTTTCTTTTCTTTTCTTTTCTTTTCTTTTCTTTTCTTTTCTTTTCTTTTCTTTTCTTTTCTTTTCTTTTGAATTCCTGAATTTTCTTTTTCCTCTCTAGGATTCCACATTCTATTGACTTCATCAAGAGTCAGTGGAACTGCTGCTTCATGGCATCATCTCCTTAAATTGTTTTCCTTTGGCTCTTGTTGGTGTTTTACAGCCCTAAACCAATTTCACATTGGTGTGTAACACAGTATTTAAATCACATTATCAGAATTTTTGCTCTTAATCTGATTTGTATTGTATTATTGAATTTTCTCACCTGCCTACAGACTATTTAATGTAGTAAAGGTGGCTTTTATGCTACTCCAGACAGTCCTTTGCTTAAAAGAACATGTCATTTTATTACTTATTTTCCTCAACTTCGACCCTCACTAGTAAACTGGTGCTAGTCAGATCTGAAACTTTTCAGACGTGAAACACTTTAAAACTTTATAGGTTATTTCAAAAGAAATTCTGCATTGAATTACATTGTGAAAGATGCAGTATCACCAGAGAAAAGGCATAGCTCTCAAAGACCAGATAATAATATTTAGCAATACATTTTATTCAGAAAAAGTATAGACTCACATTTCTTTTATGTTCTTTAGTGTGCAGAGTAAGTTTAAGTTACAAAGTTAACTTGTCAAAAACCTTCTGAACAAGTTTGAAAGGTTAGATGAAGCCTCTTACAAAAAAAACCCCTGTAATCCAGATTCATTTAATCATTCAGCCTCAATCCAAAAGCCTTCTTCTGGGAAAGCTACTTCTTATAATTGATGAAGATTTTCATGTCACAGAGGCTCAGAACCATGATTAATTATGTGCCATTTAATATATTGGAGTATATTTGTGTCAATGATTGAATACATCAGATTGTTAATCTAAACCACAATATCGAAATTTCCTTTACAAGGACAGTACTCCTAACAGCTACTGAGAAGGTTCTGTCCGGTGTCTAGCATTTTGGATTTATGACAGATGACCGGATAAATCCCTTGTCTTCCTTCCCCAGTAATAAAATATGCCACTTCACAGTTGCACAAGTCCTTCTGTACCTGGAATTCTCTTGGAACACAGGATTTTGATTTATATTCCCTGTTTCTTTCATACATCCTTTTTTACTTAAAAGCTTCTGATTTAGTAATTAGCTGTAGCTCGCCTAATTTAGTGGAAACACTGATAAAAGAGTTTGCTCATGTAGAGGGTACAGCTCCTTATTTTCAGGCCTTCCAACACTCCCAGTATTGCAAGTGTGTTTATTCAGTTTTTTCAGTTTCTCTTTTGTGTCTAAGCTAGTTCATGCAAGAAGCACTGAGAACATGAAGTGCCAAATCAAGGCCATAACAACAAGGGACACACTCATTAGAAAAGCTGTGCAATCGCTACCTCCTCTGCAGGCATCACTGAAGCCACAACACCAACAGCTGCTCGCAGGCAGACCCACAGATCTTATTTCAGGGCAAACCAGCCTCTGGAATAAGACAAAAGCCCTGGCTGCAATATTGACTGACACTACAGAAGGTGTCCTATCTTCTGGAAAGACCGAGGCAGGTCTTGAGAGAGTAGCCTGGATTAGGCTGCCCTTGCCAGGACAAGTCCCACCACTCGCTCTCGCCTCCTTCTTCCTTAAGGAGTGGAATTGGGTCTGGGTAACACGGTAGTGGCAGGAAGGATGCAGGGGAACAGTGGCAGCCTGTTTTCTGAAGGGACTCACAAGAAAAGTGCCATCAGGGATAGACTGTAGGAACTGCCCTAGCTGCCCACGGACACAACTGAATTAAATCATTGCTAACGAAGCTGTCATGATCTGTTCTGCCAGACTAACAGCCACACACTTCAAATGCAAGTTAAAACTGGTAACTGTCCTTGGTTTTCCCCCTCCCCCACGTCACAACTGAAGATGTTTGTGCCAGTTGAGCTTACCACACCCATCAAAAAACATGACCCGCAAGGGCTCTAAGTCATTGAATTCTTTTGCCTCTGACAGTTCTGGGCTGATTTATATTGCTAAGACTCTCAAATCATTTGAATCACAGAATTGCATAGCTGTAAAAAGAGGATTGAGTAGGCACTGATGACTACGCTTATGGTTATTGTTTTGTCACATGAAACTGCAAAAGCATTTAATGAATGAGTCATGGTGAATTATGTTTAAATTATAGATTGTGACTCATTGATTTTCACATTGTTTTATCCTTCCAGCATTCTTCTATAAGAATCTAAGAGACAAGACAGAGCCTGCTCTGTCAGGCCTAGAAAAGGAGAAAAGGGCTATTCATCTGCACCCAGCCCATCAGAAGGGCCAAGAACGAGGAGTAGAACACCCTAACCAAGGAAAGAAAGTAGTAAATATTTTCTTGCACCTTCAGAATGTCACAACTTGGGGGAGCTACATGCTGGAAAATATAAACACTGCCTTGTTGATTAAGTGACAGAACAATCCTATTTATGGCATCACAGCATTGGAAGCTGTATTTTTCCTGGTTGGTCTTGACTGCTTTCATCATTAGTACAAACCAAGCTGAATCAATCATCTCTCTGAAGGAAGCAGCAGAGTTTTATATGAATACAGTAAGCTTTTCCTAGCTGCACTTCTCCATTTTTAACCCTTAATAAATTCCTGTCCTGATTTTTTTTTTTTTTCCAAAGTACATATATTTCAGCATTACTCTTTACTTCAAACGACACAACTCACACCTGTCCCACTAGCCCCATTTTGGGCTGTAGCACTAATGACATTAAGAACACGCAGAAACTGGACCCACCATAGAAAGCCCAGATCAGATTGGGTAGTGACTTCTCCTGTTGCTTCCTGCCTTCTGATGACAAGAGAAACTCATATGGTAGAAGATGTTTCTCTCCCTTGACAGCAGAGGGGCTTCAGCCCCTTCGGTGCAGTGAAGGTGAGGAACGTGCCACCTCTAAGTGTCTTGCCCTCTCCCTTAACTGCACTGGTCTGAGGCCAGCTCCATGGCTGTGACATGCAAGGTACGACTGCTTCACAGTGGCATTCACACTGTAGCTGTGGCTTCAGGTGTGGTCCTCACACACCTGTGGGGAGTGCAACGGGGGAGTGATCCTTTCTCAGCACATCTGGCCTGTGCTCTGTGAACAGCCCAGGGGGACATCAGCTCCCAAGTCAAAAAGAGACAGCAGAGATTGTACCTAGCTAAAAGCACTTGAACTGTAATGAAAGAGTTTAATGCTAATGAGCAAATTAATCTCAATTTTAATTAAAAAATCTTCATCTCCAGTGAATAATCAAAATCTACAGCTGGCCTAGGCATCTTAGAGCAATAACAAACTCATAAGCCTATCACTCTTTTTATGGCACATGGTGCTGTGTTAACTGAAAACAAGAGTATATGAAACATTGCTAACTGCAAATCAATTTTATGGGGGGAAAAAAATATTTTTATAGATATCAAACTATATGTATGTCTATTTATATATAGATAATATATTTAACTATATGTAGATAAATATAAAAAAATACATAGGTATAAGACATAAATATAGAGATATCTATACATAGATATGTATTAGATAAATACACACATGGATATATACATATCTATATTTCTATGTAGCTTTCTGCATAGCTAGATATACCTATATGAATATATCTATACATTTATTAACAAAAAATAATTAAATATCTGGATCTAAATACGTGTAGAGAATATCTTTCTATGCATAGAAAACATGTAGGTATAATATAAATTTATATATCTAGGATACATCATATTTATTCCAGAAAGAAAAGCTTCAGTTCCAAGTGGGACATACTAAAACACCTTCATAGTGAAAAGTCAATGAAGAAAAACACATCATATTGAGGATTTGATTAGAATCTTTCATTTCAATGGGAAGCTCATTCTTAATATTTAATAAAACATGAAATATTTTCATTTAAAAACACAGTATGTTTCCAAATACTGGACAATATTTTGTATTTCTTTTCTAAGATTTGGCTTTACTGAGCATTCTGAAATCAACAGAATCACCTTTGTTTTCTGTTAGAGTTTTTGAAGGATATTAATTTCATGATCATTATTACACATGGCTGGAAAAAAAAATCATCTAAGATATCTAGTAAGCCAGAAGACTCTTTCTGCAATGGAGTTGCAGATACAGGCCACCAAATGGCTTAAGGGATGCAATACTCTGGTTCACTACTAAGAAACTGGTACAACTTAGCCTCACAAGTAATCTGTTATTTCAGCCTGGAATCTCAGGATACCGTTCACTAGGTGTGACTCTATGAACTTACAGAGCTACTAAAAGGTTAGCAGACTGCTATGGCTGAGATACTGATGAAGTTAATGCGCTGCAGGAGGAAATAGCTCTGTCAAAAGGAGCAAGAGCAAAAGAACTTCAAAGAAGTTGCATAAACACCCAGTATTCAGGAAGCCACATGACTTTCCCTGGATGACCAATAAGCTGTTTTACACAAAGCATCACCCTCTGTTTCCAGTTCTGTTTGCTGAGCTCAAAACCTGTCAGATTGCCCTGGGAGATTGAAGGGAGGACCAGACTCCAACAGCCAGGATAAAGAAAGAGCATACGGGGGGAAGGGTTTGTGACCACGCAGAGGAAGGTAGCCATGGTGACTTTCCTGGGAGGACCAGAGGCTAGGCTTATAGAAGCCTGCATAGAGCTAAAATCCAAGTTTTTCAGGACGCCAAGTCAGCTTCCTACCTGTTATGCCCTTGCAGGCAGAGGTTTTTTTTTCTTATTTTTTTTTTTTTCTCAAGGTTTTCCAACATTACCTCCGTAACCAAGTAATAACAAACTGTTCTCTGTCCCTCCTGTTGCCTCTGAAGCCTGGCAGGCTGCTCCCTGCAGTCTCCCACCCCTGCACTGCAATTACCTGCCAAGCTGCCTTACTCAGGGTTTTCCAACATTACCTCCGTAACCAAGTAATAACAAACTGTTCTCTGTCCCTCCTGTTGCCTCTGAAGCCTGGCAGGCTGCTCCCTGCAGTCTCCCACCCCTGCACTGCAATTACCTGCCAAGCTGCCTTACTACCCGGGCAAGCTCAGCTGCTCACCAGACAGGAACAGTCTCTTCTATGCACTTTTGGGAAGATTCCAATTTACCCTATGACTCAACATCCATAAACATCACTTAAAAAAAAAAAGAAAAATAAAGTACTGTTAATCTCAAAGAACAGAAAGGGGAAAAAAAACCCCTAAGTTAACGTTTACAACTTTACAACGCTAACTGCATGTCTGCAGTTAGCATCCATGAAAAGTAGTGGGCAGAGGGATGAAGGTGTTAGGAACATATTCAATGCTTTTATCAATACTTAAACTTGTATGGAGCTAAGTTCTTAAATAGCTTTCACTCAAACCCATGCAAACTACAGTCAAATTACCAACTTCTTGGGTCTTTCAAGACTTGATGTCTTTCTGAAAGGGTTATTGCTATCAAGGCAGTCACAGGCACAAGTAACATCACTCTACATCTTACCCATTACCTACAATTATGCCAGCTGATATCCTGTTGGAGAGGCTCTGCCAGGATTATCTGCTTATTTCAACATACCATTTAAAACAAACAAACAAACAAACAAACAAAAAACTCAACAAAACAACAGATTAAAACAAAAGAAAAAACAAATCCTCTTGAGATCATGAGTAAATGGCATACCAAAAGCCTTAGAATCCCAAGACCGATGTTTTTAAGTGGAGGAATAGTTATGAAATACTTTCAGAAGCTTCCCCTGTCCATGCAAGACCTCTATCATGGGCTAGAACCTTACCCTGAGCATAAATGAGACACTTTTTTTTCTGAAGAAAACTATAATGTACATTATGTGGATAAACAAGTTTCCTGGATCAATTCCCATTCTCTCAGAGGCAATGCTAGCATTTGCAGCAGCTAAGGTTCAGAAAGATGTAAGACATGCTTTTAAAAGGCTTTAATGTATTCAATAATCCTACTCTAAGAATTTGTCATTGTCATGATAGGTGTTCTATATAAATTGACAAATATATAAATAAAAATATAAAGTATTTCACATTACTCCTCTGCAAGAGACTTGATTTGCCTTGGACATGCCAAGACCTGTTCTGTATTTAATATACTGAATTTCTCAAAAGTATCACAGTTAAATTATCTCTCCTGTATAATGCATTTAAAAGAAGCGAATGATTATCATCTATAATCAGAAAAAAATAAATAAGGGCATAGAAAACAATAGAAAATTCAGAAGATAAATATTTTGGAAAATAAGTTCTCCATAATAAAAGATGTCTGGAAATGGAGCATCATATTTTATTACAGATATATATTCGTCAAGAAATGTAATTATACAAAGAAGAAACAAGACAGAAACCTTTAACTGCTTGTAGTATATGCATGTTCTGTAAAGACCAGGGTTAGCAAAATAAAAGAACAATACCTTCATCAGAAAAATGCAAAAATGTCTCAAGATGCTTGATATGCATGTGACAAAGCAGATGGCATTGGTAATGTCACTGAGAGTCAGGTGTCCTAAGTATGCCCATCTGTTTAGTTTATACTTGAAGTTTGTGTGTACATTTAGCCACAGCATTATGCTCATGCTTCAAGTTCTGTATATTAATCCAGACTTTCTAGGATCAAATTACTTCAACAGAAAATATTTTTCTACCAGAATGCATACATAAAGTTTGAATGGGGCTCAAATTATGGACTTTAAGCTGCCACACAGATTTTTGTAATTACCATGCAAGTACCACCTCAATGCTTAGTCACCTAAAAAAACCAGACCAAACACCCTCACTTAATAAGAAAATACTTAATAGCAAAAAATATTTTTCATAGCTTTTCAGTGCAATCCTTCCAATTCTCCCTCTCACCAAATAAAACAAGAAGTAAAAGTGGGAAAAAAAAGAACTTCAGGGAATGGCCTTAAGGATAAAGAATGCCTTCCATACCAAGAGAGAGCAGGGCTCTTCATTTTCTAAGAATGTACCAAGAAACACAATGATAAAAACCCATATAATTACAAAGAACTGGAGGGCACCAGAATCATTTGCTAGGAGTAGTATTTACAATGTTTACAGTATAGGGAGTATAGGGAGAAATGTGAGTTTTAGTGTTTATAGACTCAGAGGAGGCTATCTTAGGCCTTCTATTATTCATTTTGTCCATTTCCTTGGGTATCAAAACATTTCTTTAAAATAGCCTCAAAGCACAATACATGAGTAAACCAGAAGTCTCATGGATGCAATGAACTTCTTGCTAAATAGCTTGGTTATCACTTAGTTCTGTCCAAATTACAACTGAGTTAACTACTTTTCACCCAAGAACTGTTTTCTATATGTATGATAAAATCTTTGCAGTGATATTAGTTTGTATGTATTTTCATAGAGCACATGCAGTAAAGGGGAAATGAGGGGTAATAAGAAACATTAAATGCTGGTGGCAGTGTAAAGAAAAAGTGTTTTCACCAAGTGTTCTCTCAGGTTTTGTTGTGGCTTCTTGCAATGTAGAGACTGCAAGAGGACTAGACTCATTGTTAAGGGAATTAACAGACAAAACCTGACTTTCAGAGGTCTGAAATTCAAGCCCATATTTGTTAACATCTATCCATAAAAGCAAAAAAGCTTCAGTGGAATTTCACAACATTCAGCACATGCAAACATGCATTACTGATTTACCCTGACAAGTGACAGAATATGGCCTCAAATCAAGTTTGTAGGACACCTCCCGTAAACCGCAGTGGTCTTCTCTGAACCCACTGCCAAATCAAGTGTGACAGGAAACAGCTGAGAAGGAAGCTTAGGAAGCCATTACCTTATCTGATTTGACTGTGTAAAAATGGGGCAAAGTTCAATTCAGATAATTCTGCTATTTTTGCTGTTACAAATGCTTTCTGCTACTACAGCAATCAATACAATAATGAGAAATACCAACAAGGCAAATAGGAGCAACAAATGTTGGATGGGAAAAAATGGCTTCAGTTACTCACCTAGATCCGGGCTTTCCAAATTTAAAATATGATTTAGATGCACATATTTAAAACGTGCAGCTAAGTACAGTGTTACAAGCCAATGTCATGCATATCAAAATATACATAAATTAATGTTAGTATATTGCCATGTGTGAAGTTCAGACCTCACTTTCAATGCAGTCTTCAGTTGTAAATGACATTTAAATTCTTGGATCCACTTTCAACAGATTTATTTCTTCCATAAAGTCTCTCTGTATCGATATTTGTCAGCCACTTGTGGGGAAAAAAACTGTGGAAGGTTTTTTGGAAAAAAAAAAACAGTTGCCTATGCTGAATTAAATAATTTCACTAACAATTGCTAGAATGCATGTTTTGCATTAGGGACTTAAAGTTCACTGGACTAAAATATTAGGTAACATTTTTGAAGGTATATGAAGCAGGAAATGTTGAGATGATGAAAAATGTCAGGGTGAACATTAGGTTGAAGAAGGACTGAACAATTTAAATATTCAAACTCCTAACTTAGGTTACAACAGTCATGGTTAGTGAGTCTCTAGAAAACAGAGATTAGTACTTTTAGTCAAGAGTAGAGTATGAGTAGTACATAGGTAAGGCCGCAGGAAACAGTAGTATTGATTCATAAACTGTTTCACTTAAACTTTAGGCAGAATCTAAGCCTATTATTTTTACAGCAGTGCTAAATCATTCCTTCCTTCCTATAATCTAGCTTTTAGGATTTGACTGTATTGAATCATGTAACTAGAGACTATGTCCTAAGCAAAAATCACCAAATGATCAGAGGTTGATTAATTCCAGAGCTGCTTTGATTAGTCCAAAGCCCCAAGTGTCATAGAATATTTTGCATTTAGACAGCTATGTTATATAACTTATAAAACTAGGAACCAATGCACATTGAAAGTCATTAGTACTCAAGTACTGTAGATAAGTCAGAGTCACTAAAATTTACCTTGGAAAGTTACTGTGGAATAAAACCTCTTTTTACTACTATAAGCTAATATTGATCTATTATTCATCTGAGAGCTGCATAATCATGCTACTTATGCTACATAATTTCATTTACGTGACTTTAATATCACACATAAGTTCTCACTTCATACGTCACATACTTAATGAAATTTGTGGAGAAAGTCTGGTCTAGCTGGAAGCACGGATATTCTGCACCATGACAAAGGAAGTCTCTCTGACTCTTGGGACATGAAGGATCTCAAACAGTAATCATATAATCTATTACCAAAAAAATATCTGAGCTACTAGGAAAAGGTATATTTTCAACCTATAAATAACTGTCAGACAGAATTTTAAATTATTTCTTTTTAAAGCATTCCCTGTCAGAATGAAAATTATACACTTCATTCTCCATAGAATAAATTTTGTTCTGGAGGGTTTACCTTAAACTATTACTTTCAAGATTGGTGAACAAAAAGTTTATAGGTGTCAAACTAAGTTGACTTCACAGCTCTCCTCTCTCCTTTCAGGCAAGTATTCACCAGCACTCAGACTGAATCTGTAAAGCTCATCCAATTGATTTAACTTCTAAGATAATGGACTTTCCTTTTTTCAGAAAAAAGTTCCCCAGTGCACAGTCTCCTTCCTCGCAGACACTACTGCAGCGAGCCTGAACTTCACTGCACAAATACCTGCAAGCACTGGAGGACGTCCATGGCCACAGCCCCATGGAAAGTAACATTTATTTCCCTTCTGAAAGTCTTTCATCCCAAATTCCACATAAATTAGTCTGTTGACTGCTTCTAGCCTACCGCTGGTCTCGGAGATTCTCTACAGAGACATACTCAGTTAACTCGGAATATGTCCATTCAGATAGTGTACTGAATTCTCAATATACAAAAACTTGGTAATAGAAAGGGAATGGATGAAGACTAGGCATTCTGGGGTCTTGCTCTAGAGCCACCAATCAGAACTACGTTGGTTTGGCACTTTTAAGACCATTCTGTAATTTTCTCAGGAAAGGAAAAATAACCATACCATGGTGGCATCTGTCAGCTTCAGTAAATACAGCCAGACTGACACAAATCTTCAAAGCTTACACATTTCTTTCTGTCTGTCACTGCCGCCCTCTGGAGCACACTCACTGATGGCTTCAGCATCAGCCCTAGCAAACCCTTCCTTTGCATTTCAGCCACATTTGCTTCCTGATCACATCCAGCATGTCTCCTGCCCCAGGTTTTTAGGGTCACAGCCCAGATTGACCTGCTGCCTGCAAAGGCAGCAAGTGTCAAAAGCTTGGACCTTATCAGCAAGTTTGAGATGCTGTCAGATACAGGAGGATATCCAGCAGTTCATAGAAAAGGAATTAGAGCTGGTAAAAGTTGCTGCTGAAGGAAGCACAGCTTCTACTGTTCTTCCTGCACCCCATCTTTGTGTTCTATATCAGACATGACAAGTAGCAGAAATCATCCTGTTATACAGGTCCTTAAATACGACATTTTCCAGCAGTATTTCTCACCATTGTAAAAGCCATATGGAGAGGTCTACTAATCTACATGATGTCCAGCAATGTTTAAAAAGCCCACAATTCCCTGTTTTTTGAGAAGAGAATCTTCTCTGACTGCAAAGGACAGTCAAATTGGTTACATGCAAATACCTATGGGACACAGGTGCTATGTTTGAATAGGAACTGAGAAGTGTTAACTTTTTAAAGTTATTAAATGTAAGACACAAGATATTCCCTATTATAGGAATAGGATGATGCTTGATATAATCCAGAGGGACTGCAAGACATTCTTCCCCAACTTGACTGTCCCTTCTCACTCTCCTCTTCCTTAAGCCTACTTGTTGGATGCTGCTTCATCTTTAGCAGCTTCACAGGACAGGACTATTACTGTGTTGAGAGAACCAACAAAGAGGGTCTCAGTGTGATTCAGTACTCCTAGTCCTTTCAGAACACAAGTTATTAATTCCTAAAGCACTTCTATTAAAAAATCAAAGGACAGAATACAGGTGCAACAGTGTTGTATGTCTGCTACTTCTTTTTATTAAAACAAATCCCCTCACAGGATCTATTAAATAAAGCTAAGCTTATTTTTTGCTACAACAGTCATGCTCTTAAGCTCATCCTTTGATCCCTCTTTTGGAACTCGTTGTTTCTCACAGACTGAGAAGCTTGACTGTGTCTCCCCATCCACTCCATTCTGGGATTTGCATGGGAATTTGCCTGTTTTATTCTTCTCAGCTGATTCTTGAAGTGCATGACTTGATTTAACAATTTTGTCAGGAAACCACCTTCCCTAATAATTGTAGAGTATATCTTATTTGGGTGATAGTTGCTGTACTAACCACTACTGATTTACAGTATAAAAATTTCTTCTGGGTAATGTAAAAGATAGACTATTAAACTAAAAAAAACCCCAAACCCAAAGAAACCCAGAAAACAAAAAAGCATGGATGAACATGCATGCAGGCCAACCCAATTCATTTGGGTTATGTCAGACTTGCTACTCAGCCACATTCATATGTTCATGAGCAATATCCACAATTAGAATTCTTAGACTTTCCTGCACCAAAACAAGCTTTCCTAACACAGAAAACCTGCTACAGTAGTTGGAAACTATGCAGGCGACACACTTAAACAACAGCTAGGTTGAGAGAGAACATGTTGCTGCTTCAGTCTGGACAGCAGCAGTACTTCAGCTTCATTTTGCCATAGTAGTATTTATACTACTGTGTGTAGGAGACTTGAGGAAATTTCAGGGTTACATGTCCTAGAAAACAAATAACAGCATCTTCTGATGGAGACCCTCAAAGTTGTCATTATGTGCTGAGACTGAGCAATGCAAATTACAGGACATTTATGTGAGTTCTGTTAAAAGAATATAATTAATTCTATCAATAAGTATTATACTTCTGCCCTGGAGCTGATTATCCTGGAGCACACAGAAGAGCCAAAGATGCAGGGCCTGAGTTAAAGCAAACTCAAAGGTATTTAGCCTGTTTTAGCAGATAGCTGAAGTTTGAGGTATTGCCATAAAGTGAGCAGATGTTTCCTTATGCTAATATAAGGAACTTGAAATTAAAATAGGCTTTACTGTACAGTAGAGATTTACTCTGAATATTTCCTAAGTTCTCTCTCTCTCAAAGAGCAGTCACTCTACATAAACTCATTAACAACCAACTTACTTATGTTTACATGCAGCCATTTTCAATATCAACAAGCACACTTAAAGCACATTTCTGTCTCTTAAGACAGAAGCAACTCATATTAAGCCACAGTTCTGCTCACAAGTGATCTCTAAACTTCTGCATTCACTAATGGGAGCCAACAGCTCCAAAAGATGTACAGAACCTGCTACTGAGCAGAAACTGTCATTGAATGGGGTCTGCAGAGCAGCAAGGACATAACTTGACAATCAGATATTAGGAAAAAAATGTTCAAATAACTCCTAAGTGTTCAAAACACTCAACCACTAGCACTTGCAACGTCTCCAGACCAATTTTTCAATAAATTTTATTTCCTGCTAGTTTCAGACTTCTGAACCAGCTAGGGCTAGCTCTATTTCCTCCACCCCATCCCAAATCTCCCATTTAACAATTCTCATCATACCTAATGAAACAAAGGCTTTATATCCTAAAAAAGCCAAACAACTTTGTATCTGTCTTAGATGGACTCAGGCAGCTCACATAAGAGATTTTTTCTGGTCCCAAGTTACAATTCACCCTCTCACAAGCATTCATTTATCTTGAGTCCAAGGATAAACAGCTGCAGAAGGTGGTTCATTGCTTTTCTCTCTTTCGTTTTTCCATATGTGTTTATGAACTGTGTTGTACAAGCACTAAGGGTGTCAATACTTTCCAGAAACATCAGATTCACTCTTGGTGCATGCTACAAAGATCCTCTGTGAGTTTGCATCTGACAAGGACCTCAAGGTGAGCACAAATAAAAGCACTCATGAACAAGTACATAAAAGCCTTAAATTCTGCCCAAATTTCTAAGCAGAGGAAAATGTATCCATGGAATCCTCATTCACCAGGAAGACTGTGTGTTACTCTGAAAAGATTCAGCAAACTTTATTTGCAAGGTTCTTTTTTAGGATAAAGATGAAAAATAGGAAGTATAACCTCTAGCATCACAGTCTTCTTTTTTTTTTTTTTTAATTAGCTACAATTACGGGAATGTTATTTTGCCTTTCAAAGACTGCTTGGCACAGGTGAAATATTTAGCATATGTAATAATATGCAGTAGCTATGCAGGCATTCTCCATTCAATATTCAACACATTTTACACAACGGTCTGCAACAGCCAGCATTTATTTTAAACAATATTTCAAGTGTGCTGCTAAAGTAACATAAATAATGGCTGAAAGAAACATATTACAGGTAAAGTAACAATGGTTTAAATTTAACTTAAACATAGAAAGTTTGAACTGTAGATATATTTATTGTACTTCAACATATTGGTTAGTGCTGAATTTATCTTCAAAAAAGCTTAGTTCTCCTTATGTATATCATACATCATAAGTGACAGATACTAGGTAGACCTAACAGACTACAGTGGGCCAAGTGTAATTTATCCTAGTTTACATCACTTGAAATCCTCATTAGCTACTTTGACTGAAGTGATTGCAAACATCATGAATACATTTGAGATTTACTTTCAGATTAGTATGGTTTGAACATAAGTGCTTGTTGCGACAGAAGGCAACAAGATAGCAGGGTTGGCTCTATTGTAGTTTTCACACATTTATGCAGATCTTAAAGACATGGCCTCATTTGTAGCCAGTTAGGTCTTTACTTCCAAGTCACTTTTTCATCCCTTAATGCACTAACACATTTAATTCCTCAGAATACTTCACTCTTGGAAAAAAGTCAGCACAGAATGAACAGAATATAAAAATCTTCAGTCTGTAATTTTGCTCTGATTTTCATCTGTACTTTCTTATAACTGAAAATGTAAGCTTTAGGCAACTGCTACATCCTTTTGAAGTTTTCTCTTGTTTAGGCTCTGTTTGCCCCGAATGACAGCCTTCTTGGATCTTATGAGACCCAGTTTTGCAGGCTATGTGCAGATTTCATCTTCTGATTTTATGACAAGTCTACTCCATGAAAGGAGGCTGTAATCATAGCTGATCATTACTTTCATAATTGCAGCTGCAGAAGTTAAAGGACTATAGAGCTTTTAGAAAAACGTGGCACCTCATATTTCATATTTAAGATTTGCAGTAGAGTATCAATTTAAATCCTAATTTAAATCTAAATAATTCCATTCAAATACAGGGAAGTTTGGCTCTATATTGTTAATAGAAATAGTCCATTTTAACTAGAACTTTGTTGAAGTCTGCACTAAGGATAAAAACCTAATAAAGCAAATGATAAAACTTTAGATTTCAGCAAGTCTAAGTTGCAATTCTTCATTCTATCCCAACAAAACCTATAAAAGATACCTATTTAAGTAAAATCAAATTAAGATCTTGGAGTTGGATGCACATTTAAATAACTTCATGCCTTAATGTTTTGTGCTGTCATCATTAAGTTTTGTAGTCTGCACAGAGCAATGACTGTATTTTCCTTGAATGCTGCTTTCTATGCTGATTATATATATTAACCTCACTGATGTAATCCGTCTTCCTTCCAAGTATTGAACTTTTTTGCTCTTCAGGTACGGTATTTACTTCATACTTTCCTCACAGGTGACTTCTCCATATATTCAGACAGTGAGTTACATACACAGCTGCACACCACACTCTTTATCTTATTAGTATCTTTTCATTACAACTAATATCAGCTGCCCTGAGTTTCACCAAATCAGCTCACCAGAGTACATTAAAATAACATCCTCAGCAGCCAGCAATTTGAAATTGAATTGCCTCCATTTCTCTGAACTCCTTAAAACAGCATTCAGAATAGTCATTTTCATTTAACTTTGGCCTCAATTTTACACTTAAATCCCCTTTGCTCAGCAACATGCCATCAGCTTACAGTACACTCTGAGGAGGTTCCCTATCATATGTTGACTTACATAATACATGATTGCTAGGAATAAAATAAATTCAGTATCAACCTCTTATGAAAGAAAAATTTAAGAAATAACTCTTCTCTATTTTTAGCTGCAGTTACATAACTCTAATTAGTTTTAATTCCACAAGACAAAGGAATCTCTACATGGTGTTACAGATATCCCTTCCAACAAAAATTCCATCAAACTAGTTCTCTTCAAAAGTAATTGTGCACCTTTCCCCATTTATCAGCTCTTTGTTTCTTTCTGAAATTCTCTATGGTCAGGATTCTAGCTTGTTGTGAATCATACAGGCTCCTGCAACTATTTTAAAGCTAGTTACAAAGATGTCAGAGCCAATGCCTTTCTTGTAATGCCAGATGAACTAACAGGGGACAATAGTCACAAACTATTGCTTGGAAGGCTTCAGAAAAACAAGTTCTTCACTAGGACAGTAACCTAGCATTTAGATAAGTCTACTCAAAGATTTCTGTAATTTCTGTCCCTTGGAGATTCCCATGTCTCATTTGGGCAAGACTTTCAGCAACCTAATTCAACTTTGAAGCTAGGCCTGCTTGAAGAAATAAGGTCCAAAAGTTCCACGTGTCCTTTACAAACAACTTTTCTATTATTTTATGGACCTATATATAAAAATAAATGCAGCATCTTCAGTTTTATATATCAGTTGTCAGTCACACTGATTTGGTTAATACCTTTCAAACAAATCCTTACTAGTTTAAATTGCAAGTGCTCCTGGGTACATGGACTAGAAGACTGAAAAAGCTGCAAAAAATATCTTTCCCATTACTGTTATCATGCAAAAATCACCTAGATTTGGAATTCAAATATGAAGCACATGAAGAGCAAGTAGTGCTGCAGCTGGGAGGGCAAACAATCTGTTGGGAATTGTACAGGCAGGTACACTGGGCTGGTTTTTGTAGACATTATCTGCCTTGGTTACATAGCATGACTTCAAATTTTCCTCTTCCGGAAACCCAAATCAACAGAAGTTGCATTGGCTAGATAAGTTGAGAAATAGGAGAAATCTCTCTGCTGATTATACATTGGACCATGAACAGCATTTATCTGCATAGTAGCAAAAGAATGATTTCTCTTGCATTCCATAAGATGTGAATGGACTTCCCTGAAACTACTTTAAAAAGTCTCGTCATAGTGTGAGAGGAAGAGATATGCAAAAGCTCTGCCAACTCAGTTTGATGCTGCTGCTCATTGAAAACAGCATCAAAAAGAAGCTGCAGTCAAAGCTGCAGTTTTTTGCCAGAAGCTATGGAACAGTCAGTTACTTTAAACCAGTGAATCCAGAAACAAATTTAGCAAGATTATTACTTCCTTCTCTTGCCTGTAGTGTTGTTGATGCTGCTTTAGTAACACACCTTGTGATAGTCATCCAGAAGTACCTTTCAAACACAACTCATATGCTAAAAAAGAGAAAAGGAGATTTTTTCTTATGAAATTTACCATGACATTTAAGTCATCTGAGTAGCTTATAAGCTCCTGTACTACAGCAAGGATTGTCTACATCCACACATTCACTTTAGCAACAAAGGAAGGTTTTACCTTTTTTTTCCCCCTTCCTGTTATCAAAAGCTGAGCGCTGCATACATCACATGAATAAAACATTCCCTCCCTCATTTCTTATGTGCTGCTTAGAAGTTATCTAATACAAGAATCCAATAAGTTGATTTTTTTTATACAGTATTTCCATAGAAGCTGATATAAAGAACTTACTGTTACTGCGGAGCAGTTCCTTATCTACTGTTCCTCTCTTTAAAAGCATTTTCTATTTTAAAAATTATGCTGAGAACATTAAACTCTATTAAGAATTTTACTTTCCATGGATTTATGAGTTTACAGTTTAGAAAGAGTTTGTATTTTCTACTGGTCAGCAACTTGATGCAGTCATAAATACAATTTTAAAGCACTCCAGCATTTTGGAAAAATGGAAAACAACAACAGAGCTGTGCTACGGAGTTCCACAGTAGCTGTGGAACTCCACTGCAAGTCATTCTGGAGATCATATTAACTAAGCATAGGATTATGTCACACCTAGTTATGTTGATTTTAACTTAAGTGGTTTTTTATTCCCATGCTAACAGGTTTGCATTATAATTTATCTTCTTAGTAAAGATTAACCATTACAGTTTCACATGAGAGCAATAGCTGTCACACTGTACTGGGGTACTTCCAACTGTGTCACTTATCTCCCATTGCAACAAGGTCTGTAAATCTGTTTGAAAAAGCCTTCAGAAATAGCTGGATTTGGAAGGAATTTTGGATTTGGAAGCTTGAATGTGGATTCTGAGTAACCACCATGCAAAATAATTTACCACTCATTACCACCTTGATACAGAACTCCAGAAGGGTAACATTATGAAAAAACAGAAAGAAATGTAAATTCCACTTAGTTTGCTCGTTATATTGGGACAGCACATGAAGGCCATCTTACCTCATTATCAAACTTCTGCAGGTTTAGAGTGAGCATCCTCTTAACAAAAAAAAAAGGGAAAAAAAAATTGCACCGTATCAGTTTCATCTAACAGTGAATGCTTATTTCTATGTTCAAAAACAGTCTTTATCCGTTGGAAAGCATATTTAGGTATAAAATTAAAGTAGAGGCTTCAACGCTCCTCATCTTTGCTGTCTACACAGTAGCAGTATAATGTAAGCTAGCTACCTAGACATTTCTTCTGCAGACACTGGGAAAGGTACCTCCAGGAACCAATTCTAACTGTTTTGGAATCGTAATAGACCACTAAGAGAGCCCAGACAATCGACAAACCATAAATTCACTATACAGGACTAAGATAAGTGTAGATAAATTCCATGCAATGAAAAAAAAAAAATGAGGAAGATTTGAGATGACACTAAAGATCAGAGTTCTGTTTTGCAGGTACTCTTTTAAGAAAACAAACTGAAGCAGAGGTTTCACAGGCACATCGATTTGTTAAACTATACAGATGGCTGGCAAGTATAATGTAATGAATAATCATGAATACAATCATTTGCAAGTACAACATGATATATATGGAAAGAATTAGTTTTTCAAGGTTAGTCCTTTTAAGATACGCTTGTATCACCCGTTGTTAAGTAGAGATGAACTGACTTCAAACCAGTTATGGAAGGGCAGTTAATGTGGTGCCAAGCTAGAGAAAACAACTCTGCAGAAGGTACAAGTTGAAAGGTGAAATGAGCAAAGCAGAAATTAAATTAAGGGCATTTGAGTTTACTGACCTGCATGCCAACTATAGCAAAGCATAAAGGTCTGAAAAAACCTAAGAAATCCAGAGTAGAAGGGTTCATTCAAGACAGGGCAACATGAGAAGAGAGAGATAACAAATACAGCAACTCCAACATTATATTTTAGTTATTATCTTTAAGGACCAATTTCATAAAAGAAACTGTATTCAAATTTCTGTGAGATTGCCATGACTAGTTCTCTCACCTAAAGCTTGGAGCACAGTAAATTATCTACTTCCTACTCCAAAACAACAGTCCACCTTTGAGAACTAAAAATTAGTAGTCATACCTCATATGTAGGCATGTTTGTAACAGCACCTACATTTCATTAGAATAAAATAAAACAATTATTTCTGTATCTCCAACTGTCTTTCAGCCCAAGTTAAAAGAATGAACGGAGCTTGAATGCTTCATTGCACACTCTTCTGTTTCCAAAGTAAAAGTCACAGAGTCTGACTGTTCCCACAACATGTGTAGTGTCTGAGCATGCTTCTACTTGCACCTGAGTAGCAGAAAACACAATGTTGAAGAGGCTGTCAGGTGCTTGGCTGCTTGTGCTCAGGGTCAGTGGTGCTTCCTACCTGTGTAACCATGGATAACACTGCTGTGAGAAGCAGTTGTGAGAAGTGTGACTACTCACCCATGCACCTCTTTTCTTAGGAGCTGCATTTAAGGTAAATTATGTGCCTTCAGCCCTTGCTTGGGGATGTGCATTGTCCTGTGGTGTGCATTGGTCTGGACAGAGCCTGACGTGAGCATTTGAGTTGGTGACCTGACCTTGGACCTCCCCCATCACTATGAACTAGCAATCTGGACTCCCAGATGAACCCAGCTGCTGCCATACCTGTCCTGCTCGCTGTGTTTGGCTTGGTGAGGCTCTGCCAATTGCATCACTGGGTTTTCTGGAGCAAGTAGCCCTTGGTGCTCCCTGGCAGTAGCCTAGGGAGTGATGGGGAATCTGCTTGTCCTCCCGAGAAGAGGAGAGAGGGAAAGTTGATTTAAGGAGCTGACTGTGCTTGGGATACGTTAGCGTTTCACTTCAGATAAGATACGATGTTGAAGCAATCTGCCAGTCATCCATGCTGCTGTCTGCATTACAGAGCAGCCTCTGAGCGGAGAAGCTGGATTCTCCCAGGGGATGAGATCTCTGTGCAAAGAAATGTGCAGGCCATGGGACTAGTCTGCATTGCATCCCCTTTTCATATGGCAGGGGGTACGTGACAAGAAAGCACGAATAATACAACACATTATACATAAACATGTAATTGTTTAATATCCCAGCAGTGGGTATATAATCTGCATCTATAGAGTTAGCTTGGTAGAAGCCAAAAGTTGCAAGCATATTTCTGACATTTTTATTTATAGGTAAAAACGACACAAATTAGAGTTGTTGCCGAGTTTATATGTTAAGATTCCAGAAGGAAACTTTCAAAGGAATCTCACTGCAGAAGTCTTCCCAGGTTTTCTGCCATGTTAGAAAATTTCATATTCAACCTCAAGTAAATGACCACAAATTGTCAGAAAGCTTAGCAGGACTAATTGGCATATTTAAATTGAGCTGAATGGCACCACTGACATTCTCAATGGACACTCTCACAAATCATCATTTTCAGTGGCACTAATTTGTAACCTTATTGGCAGCTTCAGAATACCAGAGACATCATGTGGTGGGCAACATTTACTAAAAGGTAAAAGCCTTAACCCAACTTTGGTGTATAAAATATAAATAAACAAATTAATTTCATCCACAAGGAATTAACTCCATTATTGTCTAGAGGTGATCATCTTAGATTTTCTGAATGGCACCTTGGCTGTGAGACTTGGATATAGAGCATTTCAGCATCTGCTTTTGCTTTTCTAGGAGGATGAAAAGAGAATTCTGGATCTGTCAAACTATGCTTCCCATTTGTATTTATCCTTTTAGCAATACATAGCTATCATGCATATGCAATATTTAAAAGACTTTTCCTTTTGGAGGAGTCTTTCCAATCTCTTCACTAAATTTTGTTTCAAGTCTTTCTAAGTGAGGTTTTGAGTATGTAACTACTTTTCTAACATAGCAGGAAAGATGTTTTGCTACCAATCACACAGGAATCTCAAAGAACTAAGTACAGAAAATAACAATCTATTCCATTTAGTTATTAATGAGGAACATACACAACAAGCAAACAGACACAAAAGTAGTGGATTAGTCCAAAAGTTCTGAGTTTTTGTTCTGTTTTGTTTTGGTTTTTTTAAGCATTGCAAAATTATATTGGAAACATTAATACATTTTTGGGAATTGGTACAATTTTCTGAATTCACAGAAAAATTAAGATTCTCTTATAAGTCAGTTAAGAAATAAAAGCCTAATTCAGCTGCTATGAAACAAAATGTAGAGATTTACTATTAAGAAATTGAATTGTGCTCTCAAGAATTAGTATAGAAACATAATGATATTACTTTGGAAAGTGTCTAGCAGCTGCTTTCAATATCCTTGGTTTTGCCAGGATTTTTTATGATATTGCAAACAGCTGCTCTTCTAGTACACAGTATGCCTGTCATCTGTCTGTCAAATGATATCATTTCAGCATAAACAAGGAACAGTGTGGTCTCAAAAATAGGACATAGTCAGCAGTCAATGGGAGAGGATTCACAGAACCTATTCCCTGTAAGGAAAGGTTCATTATTTCTAGCTCATCTGCCTGTAAATTTCTTTCTTCCAATAACTGTGTTTTGTGTATGCAACTGGAATGACCTATTCTCCTTTGCAATTTGCAGTTGCAGATTGTTGAGACTTTGTGTTATGTAGAAGGTGGGGGTTTTGGCTGAGGTGTGAGGGAATCGGCTCCCTATAATTGAGACCGACAGGCAGTTACTTGCCAAGGTCTTATCAGAGGGCACTACTGATTGAGGAAAGGGCTTATTGTCTGTAAGTGCTCTGTACTCTTGGAGTGCCCTGAGCTGCATTGACCCATTGATATCCAGGCTACAGTGAGTCTATCATTTTCCTTCCCAGGGCTCTTTTACAGGTCTGAGTTCTAACAGTCTTCCTGTTACTGCATGGTAAGATGGTCAGTCTAATGTGTGTGTGCACCACTGCCAGTGACAGTTTCTAAGTTATGTGGGCCATGGCAATGATTGGGAAGCTAGGGTATGACACAGTGATAGGTTTATGAGCTGGCTGCTACCACTCAGAGGAGAAATTTTGGAATGAGAAAAGGCTTATGAAAAAATAATTTTATTAAAAAGTTCATAAGGATGTCAGCTCCGTGTGCAGCCGCAGTGGAAAAGCAAATAAAACATTAGGAATAATTAGGGATGGAATGAAAAATAGAACAGAGACAATTGTTATAGTACTACAGCACCTGCAAACAGCTCTCGTAGTTTGGTTCTTATATCTTAAGATTACAATAGAACTGTAAAAAAGAAGAGAGAAAGGCAAAAAGGATGATCAAAGACAAGAAATGTCTTTCATAAAAGGAATGACTAAACAAAATAGATCTCCATGGCCTAGACTGGAAAGGGGAAGGAAAGATTAGAGGTCTATAAAATCATGAGAGACAAAAAAGGAGATAAATTCAGCTTGACTTAGCGGGGATAGTGCATGTAGAGTCACCTTGTCTGGCAACCATCATCTCAGTGCTTGACTGGAGACTCTGAACAAGAATCCCAATGAGTGGTCATGTAAGTGTAGAAAACCAACACTCCAGAAAAGGAAAGAAAAAACAATACAAAAGATGGTTACTACTGGGGGCCTAACATGATTTCAGGCTGAATCTCTAAGGCATGTTATAAATTATTTACTCCTTCTGTCATCTCTCAGAGAAGGGAAAGGGCATCTTCAATCCTATACTTGCCAAGCTGGTGAAGAGGGCTTTAAACTAGAGCTGTGGGGGGAGGGAAACCTAAATCCATCCCACCCCCACCAGTTTGATACCAGTGCCAGCAATAGATGCCCAGAGCCTGGAAAAGGATTTGAGGTCAGCAGGAGAGCACCTAGAGTGCAGCACAAAGGAATTTCAGACACTTTAACCAGTAAGTCAACTTCACTGGGGGCCCAACATAACTGCCTCTATGCAAATGCATGTAGCATGGGGAACGAAAAAGAAGAGTTAGAGATGTGTGCACACCTGCAGGGCTATGATCTTACTGGCATCATGGAGACATGGTGGGATGGCTCCTATGATTGGAGTGTTGTAATGGAAGGATACAGGCTCTTTAGGAAGGACAGGCTGGGGAGACAAGAGAGGGTGTTACCCTCTATGTCAATGACCAGCTGGAGTGCATGGAGCTCACCCTGGGGATGGATGAAGAGATGATGGAGAGCTTATGTGTCAGAATTAAAAGGAAAGCAGGGACAGGTGCTGTTACAATGAGGGTCTGCTACTAATCACCTGACCAGGAAGACTGAGAAGATGAGATCCTCTACAAGCAGACAGGAGCAACCTTATATCCACAAGCCCTGATCCTTGTGGGGGAATTCAACCACCATATCTGTTGTAGGGACAGCACAGCACAGCATGGCATTAGCAATTCAAGAGGTTCCTGAAATGTGTCGATGATAACTTCCTTCTCCAAATGACAGGAAAGCCAATGAGGAGATGAGCTTTGCTGGAACTTGTTCTCACCAACAAGGAGGGGCTGGTGGGGAAGGTGAAGCTCAAGTTCCTGCTGACTGGAAAAGGGGAAACAAACCCTCCCATTTTTAAAAAGGGAAAAATGGAAGACCTGGCAACTACAAGCCATTCAGTCTGGCCTCTGTGGCCAGCAAGATCATGGTGCGGATCCTTCTGGTGACTGTGCTAAGGCGCATGGAAAATAAGGAGGTGATTGGTGACAGCCAACATGACTTCACTAAGGGCAAATCATGTCTGCCAAATTTGGTGACCTTCTACAATGGCATCACAGCATTGGTGGGAAAAGAGCAGCTGACATCATCTACCTGGGCTTGTGCTATGTGTTTGACACTGTCTTGCACAACATCCAACTCTGTAAATTGGAGAGACATGGATTTCACAAATGGACCTCTTGGTGGATAAGAAATTGGCTGGATGGCTGCACTTGAACAGTTGTGGCCAATGGCTCAAAGTCCAACTGGAGCTCAGTGATGAATGGCATTCCTTAGGGGCCTGCAAGGGGACTAGCACTGCTTGATGTTTGTCTGCAACATGGACAGTGGGAGTGAGTGCACCCTCCGCAAGTTGCCGATGACACCAAGCTGTGTGGTGCAGATGAAATGCTGGAGGGAAGGGATGCTGTCCAGAGGGTCCTTTACGTGCTTAAGAGGTGGGCCTGTGAGAAACTCATGTAGTTCAATAAGGTCAAGTGGAAGGTCGTGCACACGGGTTGGGGCAATCCCAAGCACAAATACAGGCTGGGAGGAGAATGGCTGAAGAGCAGGCCTCGGTGAAGGACTTCAGGTATTGGTTGATGAGAAGCTCAACATGACCCAGCAATGTGTGCTCGCAACCCAGAAAACCAACTGTATCCTGGACGACATCTTGTGAGAAGCATGGCCAGCAGGTTGAGGGAGGTGATTCTGTCCCTTTACTCTGTGCTGGTGAGACCCCATCTGGAGTACTGTGTCCAGCTCTTTGGCTCCCAACATAGAAAGGATAGGGAACCTGTTGGAGCAAGTCCAGAGAAGGGCCACAAAGATGATCAGAGAGATGGAACACCTTCCCTACAAAGACAGGCTGAGAGAGTTGAGACTGTTCAGCTTGGAGAAGAGCAGCCTCTGGGGAGACCTTACAGTAACCTTCCAGTACTTAAAGGGGGCCTACAGAAGAGATGGGGGGCACTCTTGATCAAGGGCTGTAGTGATAGTAATGCTTTTAAACTGAAAGAGGGTAGATTTAGATTTGATATTAGGAAGAAACTCTTTACTGTGAGTGTGGTGAGACACTGGAACAGGTTGCCCAGAGCAGTTGTGGCTGCCCCACCCCTAGAAGTGTTCAAGATGAGGTTGGATGGGGCTTTGAGCAACCTGGTGTAGTGGGAGGTGTCCCTGACCATGGCAGGGGAGTGAGAACTCGATGATCTTTAAGGTCCCTTCCAACCCAAACCATTTTATGATTCCGTCAATTTGTGACTCAGCAAAAAATGATCGTATCAGTTTTAACAGCTTTCAGCTTTATTGGTATGATTTATTACAGGGAAGGGTTATCTCCAACTATAATTTAATGCATTTCTTAACAAGTGTATGCTATTTCATACTATTTACTTCCACTTTTTAGCATTTCAATATATGTAAGTTCCAAACTAAATATATTCTAATTCTTTAAAAATATTATCATCAAATGCTATGGGAAGACTTAGATTTAAAACTTAAAAATTAAATATAGCAAATTAGTTCAAGTAATTCATGTGCATTTGCCAGTGTTATGACTCATGGTTTCACATTGTTTCATTTAAATTGTTGTGACAGTCAGCTCTGTAGCTACAGTGAAATAGAGAGAAGGATCTAATAAGGGTAAAATAAATATTTGTATGTCATTACTAGTGCAAGAACGGAGTGATGCCAAACAATCACTTGCAGCTGTTTCCTCCACTCAAAAAAATTAGGTAGAAAATAATTGTATTTTGAATTCACTTATTTTAACTTGATTCATTACGGGAAAATGATAGGGACAATTACACAGGACAATAAGGGAGCAATATCTACTGTTATGTTTCAAGGCAGAATAGAAATGGAGAGATGTACTTGGGCTAATAGAAAGGCTTGAAAGGTAAAGGAATAGTGAAGATCCAAACCTTCCTATATTAAAATAAGAGGATATGCTTTTAGAAAGCATAAGACGTTAAACCTTACAATGATTTTACATGATTAAGAACTCAATTAAGTGACAAAATATAGTACTAAGAGTAAAATAATTAATCCTATATTTAAATGCATGCATGTCAGCTGCATGTCTATACTCTGATTTAGAAATACAGATATAAAAATTGACATATAGACATTTAAATTAAAACCTCATAACCCAGAATCCAAAAATAAGACTTAAGTTTCATTAAATATCTGTGTGTGGAATCTGACCCCTAAGTCATATTTGCAATTTTGAATTTTGTAGTGTTTCACAAATTTACACTTATCCTCAGGTTCTCATAAGGACCATGTTCAACAACTGTATTCTGCTAGCACAGTGGGGTGCTAGAAATAAAGACAGAGCTTGCCTTTCCAGAGGATAATGTACTCCCACAGACTGGGCTGTGACTATGGAGGAGATGACCATAGGAACTACGGACTGCCACAAAGCCCACCATTTCCTGCTCCAACTGCAAAATGTCTTCCCGCAACCCGGCTTTATGTTAGATAGACTGACATAGAGATCAGTCAGATTGATATATCTATTTGTGCACATCAATAGTACATAATAATGCATAAGATAGTTTCCAATGGCATGCACTTCCCTCTCAGGGGAAAAAAATGAAAGAATAAGCATGTAAGACATGGCAATCAATTTGCTTAATGCATTATTTGAAGGCACTCAGGCTTAAGTGATAATAGCAAGAGTGGATGGAGCCTGTATTGGCGGAGTAGGATATCAAAGCAAATAACTGGTAGAGATGTTACTGTCCTACTAACACCTTCTCATAAAGAATATTAATTTCTGTGAAATTACCATTCTATGCTCATGCAATAAAAAAGTCTGACTGTTGTTTGTTGTTAGTTTGGGTTTTTGTGAGTTCTGGACAGCTGTTATAGAAACAATTAAACATTTCCCTTGGTTCTAAGGTTCAATGCTCTAGACCTTAATTTGCTCATTATTGCAGTCTACCATAACAGGTTTTACAATTTGGGTATGTTTTTATCCTGAAGTTGTGAAATGCTGACTTGTCACGTGCTATTACAGCGAGTGTGTCAAGATTTCTTTACTGTTTATTAATGATCTGTTAAGAATACTGCTGCCATGCACAATACTTTCCAAGCTCAGAAGGCAGACAAGATTTTCCCTCTGAAAATGTCGATAAGCAAGATCACAAATTATAAAAGTCCGGGTGGTAGATAGGGAGGAGGTATTACAACAGAATTACACAAACACAGTTCATCATATTTTATTGCATTTGATGAATAACCACTCAATTAAAAAAGGCTACCATTTATACATCTCATGTCCAGCTTCTAGTACAGACAAAGGTGACAGAAGGTGAGCTTGTCTTACAACTCACCCTCCAGTGTTTTCAGGACTGCAGCATGGGCCTAAAAAACCCAGAAAATAGTATTTTTTTGCATATCTATGTAATGTTGTACCTTTTATGTTTAGTCCTTTGAATATCAGGCAGAGGCCCACCACGAAAACATTTAAATATTTAGTGCAAGCACTGTGAATGCAAGTCAGCACAAGCAGAAATAACTTCAGTTATTTTTTATTAATTATTAATTTATTTTAATCATTAAGTTATTATTAAGTAGTCTTGCAGTTCATTTATCCCAAGAATCTAGCCTGTTATCTTACTGTAATAGAAGTACTAAGGGGAAGCTGTCTGTGACAGTTCTAAATTGTGTCTCTTGATCTGAAATGGATTTGTAGCTTTCTGGACAAAAAAAAAAAACCAAGAAAAAAACCCAACCAAAATCCCACCAACAAATAAACCCCACCCAAAGAGGAACCTGGGCCCAAATAGAACTTATCTAAATTTACCTCAATAGTGTCAAACCTTAACCCAAAGCCACACTGAAAGTTATCAGGCAATAACTTTTTCAAGCCAAAGGTGGAAATTAAAGGGACATTAAGAAGGAAGCATGCTATTTGAAGCATTGCACAATAGAAGCAATTTATCACTGTAACTCAAAGACTCATTTCAACTAAACTAAATCCTGTATGTTTAGTATTCATGAAGTTAGCAGCAAAAGCAAAGTGGAATTTTGTTTATCCACAACAATTGATGCATTATTCCTGTACTAGAATAATCAGCTATGTGAAACAGACTTGTTTATGTAATATTTATTTGTTACCACTGGAATTTACTTGATGCTCGGAAATCTTTTTGAGCATCTAGCAATTGCATTTCAAGATTACTAAACATCTAAGTGTCAACAGTATATTCTCTCTGCTTTTAAAACTATGTGATCAGAAAATAAATTTACATTGAGGATGGGTATTTCGGTTAATTTATAAATCCCAACAACTTTTGCTTTCTGCATCTGCATCCCACTGTGACAATGTAAATGGCAAACACAGCTTGGTAAACATCTCAATCCTACTCATGACTCTGAATATCACCCTATAATTTATAAGAAACCCAGAAGAGACATGGATGTTCAAGTGGCTTCCAGCTATTACAAGATCCATCAGTTTCAACACATCTAACTGCTTTGATGATCCCGTACTCATTGCATTGAACTCCTAGTGTCTTCACTGGGAGTGTCAGTCCCAGTGACTTCAGTAGAGGCTGAAGTGCATTTGAGGATCTGAGCCAGAGTCCAAAATATCAGTTCTCAATTTGCAGGCACTCTTCATTAACCAAATGGCAGTAAACAAGTTGACTTTAGTTATTTGCCTTCTGGTCTTTTTAACAGACAGAAACATTTAATTTGTACTGACATATCTTGGCATAAAGAAAAATTCATACCCCCATACCTTCAGGTCTAATCAATTACAGTAAACATAAAAATAGTGGGCTTCTTTAATATTACCAAGTTCAAATAATTTGTTAGCTTGTTTTGTTTTGTTTTGTTTTAAAGTGTAGCTTCATGTCAATGCTCGTAAGTGGGACAATTCCCATCCCTAACCACTGGGAGGTAGCAGATGTACTATACATTCATTATTTAGAGCTCTCTAGAACTGTACTTGGTACATCACCTAATACATAACCTTGTTGATCCATGCTGCTTAAGAGTGTTTCTGCTCTCTTTAGCTTTACTTAGTTTTGGTGAAAATGGTACATTAGATACACTACAATTAAAAAAGATCCTCAAATATTATATATATAAAAACTTAGATATGGTGGTCAACATTTCAGCAACTGCTGAAAATGTTAGTAAGCAAGTTGCTTTTGCTATGTGTTTGACACTGTCTTGCACAACATCCAACTCTGTAAATTGGAGAGACATGGATTTCACAAATGGACCTCTTGGTGGATAAGAAATTGGCTGGATGGCTGCACTTGAACAGTTGTGGCCAATGGCTCAAAGTCCAACTGGAGCTCAGTGATGAATGGCATTCCTTAGGGGCCTGCAAGGGGACTAGCACTGCTTGATGTTTGTCTGCAACATGGACAGTGGGAGTGAGTGCACCCTCCGCAAGTTGCCGATGACACCAAGCTGTGTGGTGCAGATGAAATGCTGGAGGGAAGGGATGCTGTCCAGAGGGTCCTTTACGTGCTTAAGAGGTGGGCCTGTGAGAAACTCATGTAGTTCAATAAGGTCAAGTGGAAGGTCGTGCACACGGGTTGGGGCAATCCCAAGCACAAATACAGGCTGGGAGGAGAATGGCTGAAGAGCAGGCCTCGGTGAAGGACTTCAGGTATTGGTTGATGAGAAGCTCAACATGACCCAGCAATGTGTGCTCGCAACCCAGAAAACCAACTGTATCCTGGACGACATCTTGTGAGAAGCATGGCCAGCAGGTTGAGGGAGGTGATTCTGTCCCTTTACTCTGTGCTGGTGAGACCCCATCTGGAGTACTGTGTCCAGCTCTTTGGCTCCCAACATAGAAAGGATAGGGAACCTGTTGGAGCAAGTCCAGAGAAGGGCCACAAAGATGATCAGAGAGATGGAACACCTTCCCTACAAAGACAGGCTGAGAGAGTTGAGACTGTTCAGCTTGGAGAAGAGCAGCCTCTGGGGAGACCTTACAGTAACCTTCCAGTACTTAAAGGGGGCCTACAGAAGAGATGGGGGGCACTCTTGATCAAGGGCTGTAGTGATAGTAATGCTTTTAAACTGAAAGAGGGTAGATTTAGATTTGATATTAGGAAGAAACTCTTTACTGTGAGTGTGGTGAGACACTGGAACAGGTTGCCCAGAGCAGTTGTGGCTGCCCCACCCCTAGAAGTGTTCAAGATGAGGTTGGATGGGGCTTTGAGCAACCTGGTGTAGTGGGAGGTGTCCCTGACCATGGCAGGGGAGTGAGAACTCGATGATCTTTAAGGTCCCTTCCAACCCAAACCATTTTATGATTCCGTCAATTTGTGACTCAGCAAAAAATGATCGTATCAGTTTTAACAGCTTTCAGCTTTATTGGTATGATTTATTACAGGGAAGGGTTATCTCCAACTATAATTTAATGCATTTCTTAACAAGTGTATGCTATTTCATACTATTTACTTCCACTTTTTAGCATTTCAATATATGTAAGTTCCAAACTAAATATATTCTAATTCTTTAAAAATATTATCATCAAATGCTATGGGAAGACTTAGATTTAAAACTTAAAAATTAAATATAGCAAATTAGTTCAAGTAATTCATGTGCATTTGCCAGTGTTATGACTCATGGTTTCACATTGTTTCATTTAAATTGTTGTGACAGTCAGCTCTGTAGCTACAGTGAAATAGAGAGAAGGATCTAATAAGGGTAAAATAAATATTTGTATGTCATTACTAGTGCAAGAACGGAGTGATGCCAAACAATCACTTGCAGCTGTTTCCTCCACTCAAAAAAATTAGGTAGAAAATAATTGTATTTTGAATTCACTTATTTTAACTTGATTCATTACGGGAAAATGATAGGGACAATTACACAGGACAATAAGGGAGCAATATCTACTGTTATGTTTCAAGGCAGAATAGAAATGGAGAGATGTACTTGGGCTAATAGAAAGGCTTGAAAGGTAAAGGAATAGTGAAGATCCAAACCTTCCTATATTAAAATAAGAGGATATGCTTTTAGAAAGCATAAGACGTTAAACCTTACAATGATTTTACATGATTAAGAACTCAATTAAGTGACAAAATATAGTACTAAGAGTAAAATAATTAATCCTATATTTAAATGCATGCATGTCAGCTGCATGTCTATACTCTGATTTAGAAATACAGATATAAAAATTGACATATAGACATTTAAATTAAAACCTCATAACCCAGAATCCAAAAATAAGACTTAAGTTTCATTAAATATCTGTGTGTGGAATCTGACCCCTAAGTCATATTTGCAATTTTGAATTTTGTAGTGTTTCACAAATTTACACTTATCCTCAGGTTCTCATAAGGACCATGTTCAACAACTGTATTCTGCTAGCACAGTGGGGTGCTAGAAATAAAGACAGAGCTTGCCTTTCCAGAGGATAATGTACTCCCACAGACTGGGCTGTGACTATGGAGGAGATGACCATAGGAACTACGGACTGCCACAAAGCCCACCATTTCCTGCTCCAACTGCAAAATGTCTTCCCGCAACCCGGCTTTATGTTAGATAGACTGACATAGAGATCAGTCAGATTGATATATCTATTTGTGCACATCAATAGTACATAATAATGCATAAGATAGTTTCCAATGGCATGCACTTCCCTCTCAGGGGAAAAAAATGAAAGAATAAGCATGTAAGACATGGCAATCAATTTGCTTAATGCATTATTTGAAGGCACTCAGGCTTAAGTGATAATAGCAAGAGTGGATGGAGCCTGTATTGGCGGAGTAGGATATCAAAGCAAATAACTGGTAGAGATGTTACTGTCCTACTAACACCTTCTCATAAAGAATATTAATTTCTGTGAAATTACCATTCTATGCTCATGCAATAAAAAAGTCTGACTGTTGTTTGTTGTTAGTTTGGGTTTTTGTGAGTTCTGGACAGCTGTTATAGAAACAATTAAACATTTCCCTTGGTTCTAAGGTTCAATGCTCTAGACCTTAATTTGCTCATTATTGCAGTCTACCATAACAGGTTTTACAATTTGGGTATGTTTTTATCCTGAAGTTGTGAAATGCTGACTTGTCACGTGCTATTACAGCGAGTGTGTCAAGATTTCTTTACTGTTTATTAATGATCTGTTAAGAATACTGCTGCCATGCACAATACTTTCCAAGCTCAGAAGGCAGACAAGATTTTCCCTCTGAAAATGTCGATAAGCAAGATCACAAATTATAAAAGTCCGGGTGGTAGATAGGGAGGAGGTATTACAACAGAATTACACAAACACAGTTCATCATATTTTATTGCATTTGATGAATAACCACTCAATTAAAAAAGGCTACCATTTATACATCTCATGTCCAGCTTCTAGTACAGACAAAGGTGACAGAAGGTGAGCTTGTCTTACAACTCACCCTCCAGTGTTTTCAGGACTGCAGCATGGGCCTAAAAAACCCAGAAAATAGTATTTTTTTGCATATCTATGTAATGTTGTACCTTTTATGTTTAGTCCTTTGAATATCAGGCAGAGGCCCACCACGAAAACATTTAAATATTTAGTGCAAGCACTGTGAATGCAAGTCAGCACAAGCAGAAATAACTTCAGTTATTTTTTATTAATTATTAATTTATTTTAATCATTAAGTTATTATTAAGTAGTCTTGCAGTTCATTTATCCCAAGAATCTAGCCTGTTATCTTACTGTAATAGAAGTACTAAGGGGAAGCTGTCTGTGACAGTTCTAAATTGTGTCTCTTGATCTGAAATGGATTTGTAGCTTTCTGGACAAAAAAAAAAAACCAAGAAAAAAACCCAACCAAAATCCCACCAACAAATAAACCCCACCCAAAGAGGAACCTGGGCCCAAATAGAACTTATCTAAATTTACCTCAATAGTGTCAAACCTTAACCCAAAGCCACACTGAAAGTTATCAGGCAATAACTTTTTCAAGCCAAAGGTGGAAATTAAAGGGACATTAAGAAGGAAGCATGCTATTTGAAGCATTGCACAATAGAAGCAATTTATCACTGTAACTCAAAGACTCATTTCAACTAAACTAAATCCTGTATGTTTAGTATTCATGAAGTTAGCAGCAAAAGCAAAGTGGAATTTTGTTTATCCACAACAATTGATGCATTATTCCTGTACTAGAATAATCAGCTATGTGAAACAGACTTGTTTATGTAATATTTATTTGTTACCACTGGAATTTACTTGATGCTCGGAAATCTTTTTGAGCATCTAGCAATTGCATTTCAAGATTACTAAACATCTAAGTGTCAACAGTATATTCTCTCTGCTTTTAAAACTATGTGATCAGAAAATAAATTTACATTGAGGATGGGTATTTCGGTTAATTTATAAATCCCAACAACTTTTGCTTTCTGCATCTGCATCCCACTGTGACAATGTAAATGGCAAACACAGCTTGGTAAACATCTCAATCCTACTCATGACTCTGAATATCACCCTATAATTTATAAGAAACCCAGAAGAGACATGGATGTTCAAGTGGCTTCCAGCTATTACAAGATCCATCAGTTTCAACACATCTAACTGCTTTGATGATCCCGTACTCATTGCATTGAACTCCTAGTGTCTTCACTGGGAGTGTCAGTCCCAGTGACTTCAGTAGAGGCTGAAGTGCATTTGAGGATCTGAGCCAGAGTCCAAAATATCAGTTCTCAATTTGCAGGCACTCTTCATTAACCAAATGGCAGTAAACAAGTTGACTTTAGTTATTTGCCTTCTGGTCTTTTTAACAGACAGAAACATTTAATTTGTACTGACATATCTTGGCATAAAGAAAAATTCATACCCCCATACCTTCAGGTCTAATCAATTACAGTAAACATAAAAATAGTGGGCTTCTTTAATATTACCAAGTTCAAATAATTTGTTAGCTTGTTTTGTTTTGTTTTGTTTTAAAGTGTAGCTTCATGTCAATGCTCGTAAGTGGGACAATTCCCATCCCTAACCACTGGGAGGTAGCAGATGTACTATACATTCATTATTTAGAGCTCTCTAGAACTGTACTTGGTACATCACCTAATACATAACCTTGTTGATCCATGCTGCTTAAGAGTGTTTCTGCTCTCTTTAGCTTTACTTAGTTTTGGTGAAAATGGTACATTAGATACACTACAATTAAAAAAGATCCTCAAATATTATATATATAAAAACTTAGATATGGTGGTCAACATTTCAGCAACTGCTGAAAATGTTAGTAAGCAAGTTGCTTTTTGAAATTTGTTTGCAAAATCTTTTGGGAAAATGATTCAATGATTTGGATTCCACATAGGGTTCCCTCTAAAATACAGTAGCTGTTCTCTTTCCTTGGTCTTCTTTGGTGTGAACATCTCTTTTCAGATGAGATAGAATTTCTGAGCAATACAGATCTTACTGTTTTACTCAGTGAAATGTACATAAACTAAAAAAAATAAATAATCAATTCAAACACTACTCTGATAAAATATTTTTCTTTGTATTTTGGTCTTCTGGAGAATAAACCCCAATACTGCTGTAACATTAAATAATTAGTATTTACTGGGTGACTAAACACATTAATCAGGGAATTTAGTCTAAACATACGACAAGAAAGGGCTACTGTAAACATTTCAACACTTCTTTGTTGTTCTGTAAATATCATGAGAATAGCTCTTTCTTTCATATTGTTTATTAAAATGTAAAAAAGCCCACTTGCACAAATGAATTATGGATAAGAATGGAAAAAATGTGTCATACTAATATTGTAGCTGGATTTTGTTATTCCTTGAATAAGATCATGTGAGAAGCTGCACTGACTATATTTTGTTCAGTAAGGACGACACCATGAAGAAGAGAGTCTACAACCAGACAGGAATTTAGGGTTACATACTGAGCTGGTAATGCCCAGGACTTGAATTACACACAAATGTATAGAAGTGAGGGGGAGTTAGAAGTAAGAATGCACAATTTTCTTTCAACATGCTAATTCTTATAAACTTAAAACAGCAACATAGCCTGTTTTCATAATTTCTGCTTTCCCCTAAGAAAGCCTGTAACTGTTTTCTGTACTCATTGTCTTTATTAATAAATCTAAAGTTAATTGCATGGTATATGTTACTATACATACCTAAGTTTACCATGTCCTCGAATATGACGGATAGTGGCTTAGCAACTTCAACTTCCAGTTCCCTCAGGATCCGTAGATGTATCTTATCAGGTCACCTAGATTTGTGTACTTCCAGGCTCCTCAGAGAGTCTTGAACATGGTCTTCTCCTACAGTACACAGTTCTTTATTCTCCCATCCCTGTCTTTGTCTTTTGCAACTTGGGTGGTGTGGTTAGAGAACTTACTGGTGAAGACTGAGGCAAAGAAGTCATGGAGTTCCTCGGCCGTCCCCACACCCTGGGTAACCAGATCTCCCATTTGCTTTTGGAGAGGCCCACATTTTCCCTTAGTCTTCCTTTTATCACTGACACACCTATAGAAGCTTTTCTCATTGCCCTTGAGTTCCCTGGCCAGATTACAGGGCTTTAGCTTTCCTAACCTTATCCCTGGCTGCTAAGACAATTTCACGGTATTCCTCCCAGACTACCCATCCTTGCTTCCAACCTCAGTAGGCTTCCTTTTTGTGTTTGAGTTTGTCCTGAAGCTCCTTGTTTATCCATGTAGGCCTCCTGGCAATTTTGCCTGACTTTCTCTTTTCTGGGATGCATTGCTCCTGAGCTTGGAGGAGGTGATCCTTGAATATGAACCAGCTTCCTTGGGCCCCTCTCCCCTCCAGGGCTTTATCTCACTGTACTCTGTAAAGCAGATTCCTGAGGAGGCCAAAATCTGCTCTCCTGAAGTCCAGGGTAGTGAGCTTGCTGTGTGCCTGCCTTGCAGCCCAAAGCATCCTGAACTACTACCTAGTCTGAATTTTAATCAGACAGGTTTTATTGGATTTCAGACACTACTACTTACAATTCTCATATTTCATTATTGCTGAAATAGGTGTGAAGTTATTTTTCAACATAAAGAAATTTTTCTAGAACAATATTGCTTTGCTCAGCTAGATGCTTATGCGCAATTTCTTTAAATATATGTACAATATTTTAGTGGTGAGCTAGGATTTGAATTACAGAATAATTTCAGACTTTCCTGAGCCTTTCACAAAGAAACAAAACAAAATATATTTCCAAAGCAGTTTACAGATTTAATTTTGCAATTTACATTTTCAATTCTAGATGAGCCTGGGAAACAAGTAAACAGAAAGTCTTTAAACAAAAAAATCTTTAAGAGTTTTACCTTAGAGGTTTGATGAGTAATTTTTAATCTCATAATTTTAACTCAATCAGACTAAAAAATCAAAGTCTTGCTGTTTTAGTAGACTCCAACCCTGGGAAATGTTCTGGAAAATATTTCTCCTACTGTAATTCGGTCTCCCTTAACTTTTATTTTTCCTTGATGTTCTATTTTAAAGTGTTGAAACCTAAGTAACACCTCAAAGGTATGCTGGTTTTGGTGAAACTCAGTCTTGCTATGATATCAAAGAAACCACATAGCTACACAATGTGATAAAGCCCTTTACTTATTTCAGTAGTATCTATAGATTTTTAATTATTTATGTATTTATATCTATATTTATTTTATTTAGGGGTGTAGAAATGTCAATAAGAACACTGCTTAATAATGCCAGATTCTAAAAAATCCAGAAAGGTCAAACAGATTTAAAAATATCATTTAGAATTCTGAAATCAAAAGCTTCAACAAGCTATATTCACTCTTGAAAAACAACTGGTTTTCTTCAGTCACTTTTTCTGAGCATGGATGGTTATCAAATGCAGTGATGTCTAATTTTTACAGTTAAAATGAGATCTGAGTGAAATTTTTTTCTCAGCCTGATGAGGCTTTTAATCCCTTAAGTTCTTCTACCCGGCTGGAAAGTTGGGTAGCAACACCTATTTTCCAAAAAAAATAATCAAAGATTTATTCAGCCAGAAAGAAGGAAGCTGGATGTCAGTGATGAGGGCTGTCGTTCCTGAGAAAGAGAAAAAAAATCTGTATTCTATTATTACTCACAGAAATTAGCCATTTATTTCATCCACTGACCTAGTATTATACTTCCAAGAAGATCTGGCCGATTTTCCATTGAAGTGAAGTGAAGCAGGTAAAGGGTAGAAGCTCAAGCATTTCTTTCAATTCATTTAATCTCTGTATCCTCAACTGTTTTATCACTAGCTTGCCTGTGGATTTTTACAACTCAATTAATTTCATACCTAGGAAGTCCAAAAAGCTTTCTTGATAGTAGTGCAAGCTCTGGACATAAATAATTTCATCACTGAAGATCTCATCACAGGGTGGAATTGCCTTCAGTGAGGTAGTTCTGAGGACAAAACCTTAATTAGGGGCATACTAGAGGAAGAGACTATTTGACTTGGTAAAAAGGTTTTGGTTTTTTTTTTTTCTTTTTTGATTAACAGCTACAATGATGAATTCAACCTTCTACAGAGGAATTTGTGGTGCAATGAGGATGACACTGCAATTTTATTATGTTTCAAAAACATTTTTGGTAATTATGTGATCAATATTGAAAACCTCTTGCCATAAGAAAAGCACATGTTTTAATGAAAAATAGTATGTCTATAAATAATATTTTTTCTATACTTAGATTTTAGAAAAGTGCAGACATTCACTTCCTGTGAATCTTATGATTTGCTTCAGATTTAGAAAGCAGTTATGTCAAAAAGTCTTTGAAAACAGCCATCAGCATTATTTCTTATTGGTATAATCTTCAAATAGGACATACTGGCAAGAGAGGACAAAGCAAGTAAGTGAATAATTACTGTTATGGGGTGGACTCATCACAGAACTCTAGTGCTGCATTTGATTTACAATGTATTTTTTTGTTTAGATCTATGAGATACAAAAACCACTCACTTTGATCTATTGATTTTTCAAACAATATGTTTCAAATATTTAGCCTAATATGCTGCGTTTGAGAGAATTTGTCTCTCGGCTGTCTATAGAATGTGACACGCTAATTTGAAACGTTTGCTAGCAGTTGATAAAAAAGACTAGGAGATGTTAAGGAATACCACGTAGTGTTTTATTCATTTCAGAAACTGGCACATCAGCTTCCATTTATCCTCAAGGAAATGCTTTGCAAGAGAGGCCCAGGAAAAGCTGAATGCTTTATTCAGTCTATGAGAATATCAAGCCAAACAGCCCTTGTCAGTCCCTTTCAGAGTTTATTCTCAAGCCAATGCCCTCAGGTAAATCCAGTTTTATTATGTTGAAGACAAAGTTTGTGGAACATACAAAAGATGTTTTAAGGCTGTGAACTCTGTACCACAAGCCTTTTACTCTTTTTATAACAATCATACACATTCTGCTATCACTGATGTGAGGACAAGCCACTCTGAGCTGTGATTTGAGATTTACCAAATAGAACAGAAGAAAGCATTTCTTCATATTTTGTCATAGTTTTACTCAAGTAGAAGCAAAAGTTATAGTCCTTTTTGTTGTAACAGGAAAGTCCATGTGGTAACCCTAACGGGAAGAACTATCAATGCTACTGCAACTGAACCATGTAGATGTTATCATTATCCATAACTCAAAAAATTCAGTGACATTTAAATTATTTCCTATAAAACAAACAAACAAATGAACAATTTTAATCTTATTAGTAAAGACTGAAACTCAAAGACTGTAATATTTCTGTAGAAAATTTTTGGCAGTGCCATTCTGCCTAGATTGAATTCAATCAGCATGCAAGGGTACAAGCTCAAAGATTTTCATCCTTATAGTTTATGTATAAAATTTAGTATATAGAATGTACTATCCATTTGAATTTGATTCTGTACTTTGCAAAATTTAAATAAGACACATGTCCCAGAGACACAATGAAAACGCAACAGAATTAGATTCTCCTGCCACTTGTATTGAAATGAGGATGTTAATTCCATTGATTTCAGTCCTCGAATTTCTATTATATGTATTTACATTTAAGACAAAACATTGCATGTTTCATATTATACATAGTGAAGGAGAAATCTCTGGATGTGTGGTTGATAAATTTAGCATAATCTTTAAATCATACTTTATGGTACATAATTGTATGCAAATTTCAGATTAGCCAGTGGAGTGTGCCAAGTTAGTTGAGAGAAGTGAAATCTCAACACTGAATTGATGAATAGATTGTTATCAACAGCTTTGGCAGTTTATTAGCTGCCTTTGAATAGGTTACTTGAGACAGGATATGTAAGCTACATAGCTAACCCAGATCAGCAAAATGAATGTGAAACCCTCTTTTTTAAACATTTCCATCGGTGTTCTTAAAAAGTGGCTGGAATTTTAATTTATATTAAAATTGCAATTTAGCACACTTTGAAGAAAAGTTTGGAAAGAGACTGAAAGCAGAAGACATCTTCAGAGATGTCCATACAAGGGGCAGCAGGGTATACAAAGATGGTCTCTATGATGAACAGGCAAAGGACCTTATATTGATCTGAAATAACACTGAGATTAAACACAGAAACTGTAGCTCTTTTTTACTGGAAAGTAGTTCATGGAGAGTCGGATATCTTTCCACTCATCATCTCACCTCTGAGTCCTTAGAAAAAAAAGAGTTTGAGGAACAGGAATGACTAGATGAATCTTCTGAACAATCAGAGAGGACTGACTGGCACTGAATATTGTGCTCAGATTTCACCATGTCCTGATGTGCCTCTAATTTACTGAAAAAGAGTTTCTGAAAAAATGTTTTGCTTTGGTTTTCTTTCCTTTGTTGAATAGAAATTGTTAAATTGTCACCTTTTGGTATAATCATTCTAGGATTAATTCTGAGGGGAAAAACATGCCAAAGCGTACGTACTCAGAAGCCCAACTCAAACCCAAGCTGTATCTAAATGGATGCAATACTATGAGATTAATATTTGGATCTCAGTTCCCAAGTTACTGAGGTGCATATCAAAACCTGAGTTTTGAGTGCATACTCTCTGTGAAATCAACAAGACTAGATAAGCTTAATAATTTTGCTGAATCACAGAGTAAATTGCTATAAGTAGGCAAAATTAAGTATGTGATAGTCAACTAAAAATTTCAGGAAACTGCTTACCAGCGCAGATAGATTAGGCTTTAATCATTTATTAGGTTGTAAAAATTTGTTTTAAAATAACATGGCTAAAATGGGCTTTATTGCTTATTTCTAAAAGTTACAGAAATAATCCTGCAAGCTCTGCAGTGTTACATGTTCCTGTTAGACGCCAGTATAATATCTTTAAAACTATGACCACAGACAGTGACCTCCCTCTGAGGTTTGAATTGATTATCTTGTATAAGCAAGATAAATAATCTTGTGCAGTATGAGATTTTTTTTATTTTTGTCACCGAACGCTTTGTTTGATTTATGACTGAAAGCGAGGTGACCTGCATGACTGCATTATTTTTCAGAGTTTCACAAAAAATAGATCACTTTTTATCTGCATGACCATGGATCAAGGCATCATATGATGAAAGCTGAAGAACATTTACAGTGTAAAAAGCACCACCAAACAAGTCAGTGGTGAGTTGAGTTGATGCCCGTTGCACCCCACAAAGGTGATTTACCTTCTGATGTGTTGGACACCTGGGGTCAGGGAACCATACAGATTTGCTTAGGAAAGCACGTGTGTAGGATTCAGAGTGGTCTGTCCTACAGAATTGAAATCAGTGGGGTCTGACTTAAGAAATATAGGCTGAAATATATGAATTGCTATCATAACAGGCAGGATTCTTAAAGATGATTAAAAATGTAGCCAGGTTGTTTTCTTTCATTAGATGACAGCCAGACCCGCTCTTACTTTTTACTGTCAATCAAAGTCTTTACCCTGTTTCCAGAGATCACTGGATCCCACAGGTAACGCAGTGCAATGTCAACACTCAGTGCTTACACAACATAGCCTGCATGACTTCTATATTAGTAACTCTCAGCCTTAAGGATTAACAATAGTCCATTTATCCATATTTACAGCTTAAAATAATTACTTTCTACTATTTTCTGAGATACTAGCAGTTCACTCAGCATTTGTAGTCAGTCAGCATGGGTAGTCTCAAACCAGTGTCATATATGACTCACTGCAAGAACTAGTATCCAAGTCTGTGCAAAATGAAGGGACCCACATTTTTAAAGACCTGCTATTTTAAAAACAGCATTATATAAAATCCTTTAGTATTATTAACAGTAGTTCTGACCTGTTAAATTGCTTCTGTACATTAAAATTCAAGCCGCGTATTTAACATTTGAACTCTAAAAGCCAGTAGAGAATTTTAATGAATATTTTCTCCCGTGAAAGTTTTTTTCCACAGTCCTATAGGTATTGCTAGAATTCCACCATTGCTATTTGTATTTTCTCTTACAGTATCCTTCAAAAAGTGTATGTTCCATGTTTTTTCCTCCTCCTATTTCCATGTGGTAGGCAAAGATATTCCATGACTCAAACAGCATTAGCAACTGAATAAGCCTTTGAGTGTACTGAGAAAAATGGAGAGATGGTAACAGCCACATTTCACAGCAGTAGAAAAAGTGCTTGTGTAGCATTCACTGGCATAGCTGAGCATATGCTCTCCATGGTTCTTTAGTCATCTGCTTGGAGTGGGCAGCAGTACTGAGGAAAAGACAATCTGTCTCTCTGTTAATGAAAAAGTATCTCTATAAAGTAGAGCTGATTAGTATAAGGGTAAACTGTTCAGTGACTTAGAAACTGGCAAACATGAAAAAAATTCATGATTGCTGTAAAAAAAGTATTACCTTTTCTGCTTCAGTAGCTCAGATATTTATATGAAACACAAATACAGTAAAGCTTGTAGTCCTTGAGTACTTGAAGACAGAATGCAAGAAATATAAAATATTTTTAACTAAATACACCTGCAAAATTTAGCAAGTTATAACTTATTTCGTTTCCTCTCAAGTATAATACCACCTCCTTTTAAAGCATGCCTGCAGCTCAGTACGGGGATGCACAAACCAGCTTCAGGGGAGACATCAGCGGCAGCGGAATAGGTCTAAGAGTGTGAGCGTATGAGCTAATCAACTCTCATTTCTCACCTGAATACCTTGACTCACACAGGGCTCCATGCTGCTGCTACTGGATTGCTCTGTACCAACACGCTCGGCTGTGCAGATAGCTTGACTATCTCTGTGCTTTTCTGTTGGCTGCAGGGCAGGCATATTCCTTATATAGATCTGAAACGGCAGGTGGCTGAGCAAATAAAAGTGAAGGTCCAATTCAGCAGTGTTACCATGTTCTTTCTTACTTTTTCTCTCACCAGAGAACATGCTGCTGGCATTTTATCTGACAACAATAGTGTTCACATTGTAGATGGGGCTAACACCTCCTTCTTTTAATAACATCGCTCAACAGTGAAATCCATTTGAATTGCTGAAAGAAAGGGGGCAGAAATTTTGCCAGCTGCACAAACCCACATATTTTAAATTTTATATTTTTCCTGTGCCAGGAATCTGCCTTAGGCTGAATTATAGCAGATGGACAAAACAGCTCAGATATTTTTTTTAAAAGGGTTAGACAAAACAAAGTATATATATTATATATATTTCTCACATATCCAGTTGTGGCAACTTTTCTTTTTAGAATTTCAAGGATATCCAAGATTTTAAGAAAAAGTTCACATTTAATGAGGTATCTTTTGGGCAGGAAATAAGCCCTGCTCTTTCTTCCAAATATGTATACAAATTTTTCCATTTTGAGTTCACTCAGGAATGGAACCCAGTAAATCCACCATTCTCCTGTTGCTAGCAAATATTTATTAAATCCATTAGCAAAATATCTCTGTCTAGCATGAACTCCACAGACAACACCAAGTTGTGTGGGAGTGTGGATCTGCTTGAGGGTAGGAAGGCTCTACAGAGGGATCTGGACAGGCCAGATTGAGGGACTGAGGCTAAGCGTATGAGATTCAACAAAGCCAAGTTCTGGGTCCTGCACTTGGGCCACAACAACCCCAGGCAGCGCTACAGGCTTGGGGAAGAATGGCTGGAAAGCTGCTTGGTGGAAAAGGACCTGGGGGTGTTGGTTGACTGTTGGCTGAACATGAGCCAGCAGTGTGCCCGGGTGGCCAAGAGAGCCAACAGCATCCTGGCCTGTATCAGGAACAGTGTGGCCAGCAGGACTAGAGAAGTGACTAAGCCCCTGTACTTGGCCTGCTGAGGCTGGACCTCGAACATCGTCTTCAGTTTTGAGTCCCTCACAACACGAAAGACATTGAGGTGCTGGAGCAAGTCTAAAGAACAGCAATGAAGTTGGTGAGGGATCTAGAGCTCAAGTCTTATTAGGAATAGCTGAGGAAACTGGGATTGTTTAGCCTGGAGAAAAGGAGACTGAGGGGAGACCTTATCGCTCTCTACAACTAGTTGAAAGGAGGTTTTGGCGAGGTGGGTGTCAGTCTCTTCTCCCAAGTAACAGGTGATAGCCTCAAGCTGCACCGGGGGAGGTTTAGATTGGATAATAGGAAAAAATTCTTCACCAAAAGGGTTGTCAAGCATTGGAACAGGTTTCCCAGGGAAGTGGCTGAATCACCACCTCTGGAGGTATTTAAAAGATGGGTGGATGTGACACCTAGGGACATGGTTTAGTGGTGGACTTGGCAGAGTTAAATTTACAGTTGGACTCAATGATATTAAAGAGCTTTTCCAACCTAAATAATTCTATCACTTGATGATTCAAATTCTATGTAGGAGCTACCTCCTCTCTCTTAGCTGGAGAGGTCTGATGATGGACCTAGCCCTTTCAGAGTTGCAGGTGAACATGACTGAGGGAAAGAAAGGAAAAGTGTTTGGAAAAAAAAAAAAAAGTAAAGGTACATACTGCTACAAAACAGCTGGAATTGTCAATCATTAATTTTAAAATTTTAAAAGGGAGTACTTGAAATATCTCCCATCGTCAGTGGGATATTTGCAACAGTTCTCAATGTACAAAGGAATACAGAGTACCTAAATCCATTACTACCAAATAGATCTTCACTGATGAATTCTTAGTAGTAAATATATATGGTTTTAAGATATTAGTTCATGCATAATTTGATCATAGGCAATTTTTGAAACATATACATATAAATAAGCTCACTGAACACATCTTACAGTGCACAACAAAAAGCCTAGACTTTGTTTATAAATTATGTCATAGCATACTTTAAAGAATTATAGACTACTTACTGTGACTATCAGAAGCCATATGCATGATGCTCTAGGAGCCTCTCTCTCATGCATGCATACCAGTGACACACGGATTTAAAAAAAATTATTTAGCTTACAGTACTCAGAAGAATGAAACTCTGAATGCAAAATATAAATTGCAACATGATTTTTACTTCAGTGTTTCAATGCATAGAACAGATCCATCACAAACTTCTGATAGTTTTCAGATGGAGAAAGACAGACATGGGCAGCATTTTGGGGACTTACTTTCTTATTCATCTTAAATAGAAAGTGCTCAAATACAGCAGTACTAAACAGAAGTAGAGAAGTAAAAGAATGGTTAGTGAATAGCCAATACAAATGAAGACAGAGATTACAAGTCTACCCAGGTTGCTGGAAACACGGAATTCAAGAATAAAATCTACCAAGACACTAACTTACAGAACATTAATTGGGAAGTGATTTTTCACACAAATGACATTCAGAGAATGTACTACTAGATCACCTACAAGATGATAAAAAGTGCTAGGATTCTCATTTGATTAGAAATATTCAGCTTAATCAATTTTGTAATTATACTAGAGTAAAGGCCTCGCTCTTTAGACAGAAAATGAGAACAGCACAAGAAGAATCTATTATAGTCTCTGCCCAGAGAGGCTATACTTCTTAAAGGCAAGAAAAAAGGTGAGCCAAAAACACAACCTGAGTTTAGGACATAATAGCTCATCAGCAAAATCATTCATATCCTTTGCAGCTTGCCACCCTGTGTGTAAAGGCAGTTATTCAAGTATTTCAGAAAAAGGAAGTTTTAGAAACAGAGCTTTCCAGGCCTTTTTTTCTATTGCTACCACTACCTAGTTGCAAGTTGCATTTCAGTATTCTAGTTACCAGATTTGACTTTACAGCTTTACATTTTGTAGTCTGAAATTCCATGTCTTTCTCACAAAAGGAATTGAGATAATGTTGTATCATCTAAGATCAACATCATCTACTATCTGTACAGCGTTACTGTCAGGAGAAGGTTGTTGTGCTTTTCAATGCCATTTCAAACAAGCAAGATAGGAGAACTCTCTGTCAATAAAGTGCCAGATACCTATTTCCTATGTCTATCTGTGATTGCTGCACACGGCGTGTGTTATCTCCCAAGCTGTGAAAGTCTTCGAGGTTATTCTTCACCTTCAATTTGTGTTCCTTCTATGTCAAGTAGTATTTTGTTGCAACCCTTTGAAAGATCACATATTGCATAGACTGCTATCCCTACTTCTCTAAAGACATTTTCAGCTTTTTATAATATCTTGCTTCCCCTGATGCTTAACTTTTTCAGGCAATGTTTGAAGGCAAATATATATTCTTTCTTATTTTGTCTTTTTCTCTTTCTTGTGTCATCTTATTTTCAACTGGAGATTGCTCATTGTTGAGCAAAATTCCCCTTCCTTTCCTTACAAAAAAACCTCCACACCCACAAAAAAAGACCCCCAAATCTCCCATCCTCTGAGTTTTTCTCAAATAAATTAAATACTGTAGAAAGATTGCCCATGTAGTGTTTTTCTGTTTGGTTAACCTTTGAGTCTAGTTCTTCCATCACTCATACAGATGAATAAAGACACTTACACAAGCACAACGATCTCCACTGATCTGTGTGTCAAACAAACACCTTTTCTTATCTCTGTGTATGCAGAGGCACAAAGATGAATGGTTGTCTGGCAATTCCACCTGTAAGTGCTTGTGTCTATCTAACTTCTATGCAAAGCAGTCTTTAGCAGTAATTTTTACTGGACTGAAAGTCACTTGTGAAAATACAGTCAGTTAAAAAAAAAATTCTTAAATTAAAGAATAAATATATAGAAAAGGTTATAGGAAATAAATACTGAAAATGCCTTCATTTTCTGAAGCTTTACATATACTTGCCTTAAGGCTGTGGATACCTACTGTGTATATCCTTTCATAAAAGTACAACTTCTATGCATTTCTTCCACTTTCCTTTCAAAATGAAAAAATCTTCATGTCTTTTCCTGATTGCACTTAGACGGAATGTTTACAATCATCTTTCCCTTAATGTTCCACAGCTGCCACCACTAGTTCAGCAATACTTTGGTTACAAGTGCGTTGATAATTACTGCCAGTGTCGAACTTTGAATTCCTCTGAGCTGGCTTGGATGTTACCGTGGTTAACAGCCTCTTTACACTTCATGTTCCCAGTGCTTTCACCATGACAGCCCTGGGGAAGCAACTAACTTACATCACTCACTTCATAAAGTTTGGGTTTCACTTCATAAAGATGGGTTTTCTATCCAGTCTTACTTCTCCAGAAGACCCAAACTTGCTACAGACACACACAGTCCTTTATAGTTCTGTGGAGTCATGCGTGCAAGGCTCCCATAGGCATGGAATTGACATCCAATAGTTCATCTACAGAGCGCTGCAAAGGCTGCCCATGTTCCCTCTCCATGAGATTTATTGGCCGTACAGCCATCTGCCACCAACTGCCATAGTCCCACTATTGTCAGAAAACAACTTCCCATCAGCTATCCAACCACGTAATTCTAGGTTCTGTATCTGAGGTCATATGTGTTTTCTCCCAGCAGTGACCCAGGGAAGGAAAAGAGCAACCACTTTTTATTTTCCATTCTTGCTGCTAATTGATTTATTTTTTGATTCATATTTCTCTTTAATAAAAGGACACCAAGCCTCTAACAGGCATGACTCCCTTATGGCAGTTGCCATTTCCTCATGAACCAACACTACAACTGGAAAGGGGAAAAATCACCTTAGAGGTGGAACTTCTTTATAATAATCCACTTTCCCAGTAGGAGCAACCAAAGAGTATGGGAATAGGCTTTCAAACCTTAACAGCCAGTGTCTGCAGCAGCAGTACTTACCTCCAAGTATTTACGGCAATCCAGGAGGTGATGTTTGTTCAGCTGTCCCTCTTGTACTGTTTGCTTCTGCGGGCTGTGATGGCTGATCCCCCTCCTCTGCGGCTGAGACGCCTTTGGCTGCAAGGAAGTTGCTGGCGTGAACTGGGGGACAGAAAGCCTGGCAGCATAAACTGGGACAATCCTTCTGGAGTCGTGTGTTCAATGTCACCGTTTAGCCTGCATCTCTGAGGCAGCGCAACCAACAGGGAATAGCGCTGTGTGTTCTTCTAATTACGCACGTTAAAAATCGAAATGCGCCTGCCGCCAGCGCAGCTAACTGTGAGCAATGCAAAGTACCTCTGAAAAATTATTACATAAATAGGTATCTCAAAGATTATTACATAAATAGGTATCTCAAGATCCAGCTCTAGATTAGTGCTGGGACCATCTCAGGACTCTTTTCGACTCCTTTTTAGTTGCTGGTGAAACTGAAAATTTAAGTCAACATTGAAAAGATTTAGACATTCAAACTGTTTTCTTCAAATTACTCATTAAAAATGCAAACACTTTTCTGCATTTTCAATTTTAAAAAACTATTCTGGAAAGTTGTAAAAAGCAGTGCAGGTTTAAAGAATTGTTTTGAAAGTCTAAAGTCTTCAGAGTTTTTTTTTTTTTCCTTTCTTTTTTTTTCTTCCCATTATTGGCATAATACCTGAAATGTCTTGATTTTCAATAACGTGAAGACCTATCTACAACTTAGAAACAAGTGGAGCAGGCCTTCTTTTTTTTTGTAAAAACTTAGCAAGCATCAGTTTTTGAGATTTTAGGTTACTCCTTTAAAAAAGATTCCAAGAATCTTTTCAAAAGTTAACTTAATGAATATTATATTGCAGGCATGTATTAATCCTGCAAGACATTGCTCTGTATAAGGAACTGAATACAAGACACAACATGCATATTGCTTGCTGCTAGTGTCTACAGCCATTAAAATATGAAGGTGAAGTGATGGATCTTAAGTACTTAAACTAAGTCAATCAACACACAAGAGTAGCTTGCAGGATTAAAACTGACAACCATTAAAACCTTAACTAATGAACTTAAAAGTCAACAAGAGGGCACTTTCCAGCTATCACCAAAAGCCCCCTACCAGTTGTGACAACCTGAGCAAAATTAGGATGAAAAGGTGGACAAGACTGTTGATTTCTGGAAAATCAGGGCTATGGAAAGAAAATTATTTAAAAGGTAGAAGAGTATTTATATAGTATATATAGTGTAGCATAATATATGCATATCACAGCTAAATATTTGACAACATATACTTAGTAATTCTGTTTTATTATGATATTCCCACATTATTGAAATATGCAAGTTTTTAAAAAGTGTGTCTTTATTTGGTTTGGGAACTTCCAGAGGGAAGAGATTTTTAAATCACAAGAACTTGTTGTTGTGACTTGATTATACAATTATGTAGGAACACTGTGGGCAACAGGAGCAAAAAGCTATTGTTAATGTGAAGTTGTATTCCAGAGGAATTAGAGGCATTTGCATTTTTAGAGAAATGGTGTATTTTTCTCATGTTTAGGCCCTGTATTAAACAGATACCTAATTTTTTAGAGAAATAATTCAGAAATATCTACATGTGTTGTGTCAAATCATAGTTCTTCAAATCAGTACAATCATAAGACAGATATTATTTTAAAGAATGAGAAAAATTGGGAGTCCACTTGTATATGAAATAAACAAAAGAAGATTTATTTTTATCATAGCAAAAATGTAAAGTACTTTGTCAAAGCTATTTAGCTGGTCAGCTGAACATTTGTCAGAGAAAGTGACTTCATGATTTCTAAAGCACTGCAAGTATCCAACAATACAGACACTAGTAAATATTAATAAACCATTACCTATACACTTACAACTCAAAAAAAAAAAATCAAATTAGGATTTGTTTTCTGTCTTTTACTTTCCTTTTTTTGGTGGTGTTTTCTCCATAAACATTGGATAAACAGATAATAAATGCTAGGATTAAAATACTGTTCTTCAAAAAAAGATAAGTACCCAGAGCAGACAAATGTTATGTCTAATTTAGAAGCAATTTACATGAGTAGAAGACACTCTGGGGAATTGGTAAAAAACAATAGGACGCTTCTTTAATTTGACCCTGGGACACAGGCAACAGTAAAAGCTTCCTGTCCCACCTTACCACTTGCTCAGAAGGACCATGCTCAGCTGTTACAGTAGTGCTTCCAGCCCTCAGCACCAGGCCAGAGCTGAACACCAAGATTTTCCAAGAGGTAAATCATGGTTGTGGCTTACTTATAAATAAATAAGCGTGTGTTTCTATAGAAGTTAGTGTAGCTTAGTAGATCTCAGTGCACTGCAATTATTCCTGTGACCCAACAGATTATCCATAGGAAGATTATGCTTCTGTTTACACGTACCACGTGTTGCTACCTACACACAAGCATGTCTTGAACCCTAGGTCGTGTCTCAGAGCCATTTCATATTCACAGTTTTTGTTCCACAGAGCATACACCACTGGCTGGGATTTCTTTTAAATAGTGCTTTTAACTCTCTCTCTAAGAGACGTATTTCCCACAAACCATGTTTCTGGAAAACATCAGATAATGTTTTTTGGGAACAGGCAACAGGGAAGAAGCTGTTTTCACAGTTTGCAGAAAATCTATGTGTCAATTACCTGGTCAGACAAATTTAGGACTTGAAACTTCTACAGGTCAAGCACATCTGCTCTTGTTGATCTTTATAGAAATCATCAATATCATATTTACACCAGTGTTCATGGTGGATATTCAGGGTAAAAATGACAAAAATACATCAATGGCTACCACCTAACTTTCACACTTGAAGGTGCAATCGGTTTGTGATAGGGATATCCTTCAAGGGATACGAATGATTGCAAAAGTAAGATTTTTCCTTCTTCATAAACACTATGCAATATTAATGTAAGGTTTTTTGGTATGTATGACTGAATATTCATGGAAGTAATGTAAGCAGGGTGGGACCAAATCACAATTATTTTATTGTGAATTTCCAAGTGACTAGACACAGAAAACAGCACATATTCAGTATTTGAATTAATTCTCAATTTAGGTTGCACAGCTAGTCCTATAATTATAAATATTATGTTCCTTCCTTGCCAACCCTGCTTTAGCATTTGACTTGATGGTGAACTTCTGCTGAGAAGTAATCTTAAAAAAACTCTCTCAGGGCATAAAACTAAAACTTGAGAGACAAGAGCTTTGTTCTGCAGTCAGGCGCATCTTAATGTGTCATCTCATAGAAGTCCTGTTACTTCTCTGTGCCCCAGTTTCTTCACTTAACAAACTACATATGCTTCAATATATGGGCTGTTATTTTTTTCATTTCTACAGCTAAGCTGTTCTGGATATGTTCAGTTTATATGAAAATGGGAAAATATGAGAAAATAAGAGAAATGGAACTGTATTTACTACAGGCATAAAAATTTACTATGTTTGGCAGAAAAGAAGGAAATTCATTTTGAAGTATACATTAGTATTACAGTTTTAGAGTCATATGAAACACTTGAACGAATGATGTTACAATAGTTTGATAGAGTCCAGTAAGTAATCAAACTAATCCATTACAAAAACATAAAAGAGCCTACTAAATTTTTAGTAATGATTCATTAACCTAGCAAAGACATACAAAAGAAAACGTTTTTGTTTTTTTTTTTCGTGTTCTGCTAACACTGTTTTCTTGGTAATTTCATTTATCAATTTCTTTTTTTTCAGTGTCTCTCCTGACATAGTCATAAAATCAAAACCAAACTTGACACAAAACAAGGTACACTTTTAGCTGAAGTGTAGTCTGTGACCTTTCTACCATATGTAGCCCCGGTGTGGTCTTCAGAACTATTCACACACACCATGCCCCATTACTTCTCTTTCTGTGAAACCAAAATTCTCTCATCTAAAGTAATACTTTGGCCTGGGCCTCAGGAGAAGTCAATTTCCTGTCTGAAAACATTGTAGGTTATTTTGACCTGGAGAAGAATCCATTCTCCCACACAAAAACTACCCATTACAAAAATCCTTTCTTGTCCACGTCATCTCAGGATTACTATTAAAAATTGTAAGAAGCTGAGATGTTAAGGGCATTTAGACCATGCGAGTACTTAAGACAAATAACACTCAAACGTCCACAAAGAAGTATACATTTCTTCTGTGTAGAATAAAAATTATAAAAATCTATTATTTGATCAGAGGAAGCACAAAATATCAATTTTACATAGAGATTTGTACCTGTGTAGTTTATACATATGCTGTGTTCAAACAGCATGCAGGAAATGTGTCACATATAATGCAGGTTATTTTGTCACATTAACAACTTCTCTTAAATCATATGACATTTTGATGTAATAAACCGCTTTTGAATCTATATAATGCCACCAAAGGAAACAGAGCATTTCCAAATTCTTGTACTGTAGAAAGAGGTGGAAGCTAGGCAGAGGTATGCCTGCTAAGTAAGGATAGATAAACACCGACAAATGAGGCATTAAATACAAGCAAAAGAAAAGTTTCATAGATTAAGAAATTGGATGTTCTTGCTGCACACAATTTTCATCATCCAGACATGAAGGGACATCACCATTAATACAGTGTCCACCTCTTCTCCAATTTAAGGAATGTACATCAGAATCTGCTTGCAGCAGCTGCAAATGTCTCAATTTCACTGTTCTCATTTACTCCATTACGAGCCTATTTCCTCCTGTACATGACTAGTTGTTGTTCAGCTTATGCTGCGAGAGACCACTCAGGTCAAGTGCTGCATGCAAAAGTCCTCTGAAATAAGGAGTGAAGAAGTAGGAAAACTGCTCGCCTTTAGAGAGGAAAGTCAAGTTTGCAACATCCACATGCCTGAAGTGTGGAAAGTGTCGGTTCCACCAACGCTGACGTGGTGAATGGTGCGAGCGCGTGGCACGGCACAGCGTGACTTAGCCTTTTCATCCCTTGCCTTTGCGGCTTTCTGTCAGATATGGTATGAGCTAATTCTGTCACAAAGCTGCAAACCAGTAATAATTTCTTACTTTTTAATTATCATTTGGTGACAGTCATTGGATGAGGGAAGGAGGCGGACATCATCTGGGGATAAACCAGTAAGAGGGTTTTGTCTGTCAGCAGCTGTGCATGAGCCATCAGCAGCTGTGAGCACACTCTTCAACGTTTTAGGATAGAATCACAGGGGAAAGTATCGCTCCAGATGGGGAAGGTTTATGTATGTCAGCCCTCAACCAATCACCCTGAGGGCACGTTCCTTCCCATGCTGGTCACTGCCCAGCCTCCAGCAATCCATCCCGGTGGACCTACGCTTGCCATCTTCTTCCACAGTTAACATCATGTTCACGTTAACATCTTCCACGCTTAACGCAGTGACGTCACCCGCACCCGGTGTGTTTGAGTGCTCTCGGCACAAACGTTCTGTTAGAGCTGGAATCGCCGGCAAAATTCCCCGGGTCCGGTTCTGAAACACAGCTCCCCAACGCACCTGACGTGCACCGTGCAAATTCTGGTGTGCACATTTGCACATCTGTTCCTCTCTCAGGTTTCTTTCAAGCATCTCTTTTGTAAACGGCAAAGTGGATAACAATGAAGTGACAAATACCATTGAAAGTAGCAGAGCCAAGGTTGGGAGACTTTATTCATTCTTTCTTACTATATTTTTAATGTGCGAAATGAAAAGCCTGTTGAGCATGTGTGAAAAACAAACCTATGTCAAGCCAAATGGAATCCTGGGACCTCCACATATGTGCAGTAATACATGCCTTTATGCTTTTGCAGGTACGCACAATGCTATAGCTCCTGTGGTACCAACTGCAGATACTGATTCTCCATCACTCTGCAAATCAAATTCACCCCTTTTAGGGGTAAGTATCAGCATCTCTCAGTGTTCAGAGCAGAAACTGAGGCCTCCTCCTCGCCCATGGCTTGCAAACAGCAGATTACCACTGGCAGAACTGCTCTCTCAGATCCTGTACTCCCAAGTACTCCCCGAGTACTGCACACAATCGGTGCAATAATGTGTGTAGAGATACCCGAGGCAATACATATTCTATTTCCTTCGAGTACACTTGAGAGTATCGGGAGCTGGAAACATCTCCCACTTCCCTTCCGTCCAACAGGATTTTCTCCATCTCCTGGAGGCTTCTTAACTCTACCTGACGTACTTCAGTGTCCGGTGGAGCAAGCCAAACATAGACCCCAAGTCCTGGTTTAGGCACACAAACAGAATGAAGATCGCCTCTTGGCTGACGTGAGAAGGTTGTCTCCACACCGGGGTGCACCCACCGTCCCACACCTCACAGCGCAGACCGGCAGCCACCCGTGGAAGCCTGGCCGTCTCCATGCCAACTGCGCCCTGGCACCCTCCAGCCCCACGAGCAGTGTCCCATGTGTCACGTGTGTCCCCACGCTGGCACCCTCGGCCCCCTCGGGAAAGGTTCATGGAGAGGGGAGCAGAGAGATGGTGTCTAACCTGGGCAAATTGGTCAGCGCGTGGAAACCACGGCCACCCAAAACCCGGCCTTCTCTCCTCACTCCTACCCCCTTCTCCTTCCTCCCCGTCCCGCACACCCTGCACCAGCAAAGGGCAGGTTCTGACTTCCACGCCAGCAGCTGTGAACCCCAAAATCCCCCTGTGCCCCCTCATGCCACCACTCGGCTTCACGGCAGCCAGAGCCCCGCTTGCTGCTGCCCCCAAGCCGGCTGCTCCCCGGGAAGCAGCAGGGGCCTCACCGGGCAAAGGCGGGCCAGCCCGCGGGACCTCTCCACAGCCCCGTGCCGCGCTCCGGCCGCGGAGGGCGGACACCACCCCACGGTGAGTTCGTGAGGCACAAACCCACCCGCGCTGCCGCGGGCAGGGCCGCCCGGGAGACCCTCTCCCTCCTCCTCCTCCTCTCCATCCCCCCCAGCTCCGCCCGGCGGCCGCCGCCTCAGGCCGCCCCGCCG